>NC_084741.1:36309976-36327476 GCF_033978785.1 Entelurus aequoreus
ATATATATATATATATATATATATATATATATATATATATATATATATATATATATATACACAGTCGTGGTCAAAAGTTTACATACACTTGTAAAGAACATAATGTCATGGCTGTCTTGAGTTTCCAATAATTTCTACAACTCTTATTTTTGTGTGATAGAGTGATTAGAGCACATACTCAACCACTGGGGTGTGTTTTTCCTTGCCCGTATGTGGGCTTTGTACCGAGGATGTCGTTGTGGCCTGTGCAGCCCTTTGAGACACATGTGATTTAGGGCTATATAAATAAACATTGATTGATTGATTGACGATACTTGTTGGTCACAAAAAACGTTCATGAAGTTTGGTTCTTTTACGAATTTATTATGGGCCTTCTGAAAATGTGACCAAATCTGCTGGGTCAAAAGTATTAATACAGCAATGTTAATATTTGGCTACATGTCCCTTGGCAAGTTTCACTGCAATAAGGCGCTTTTGGTAGCCATCCACAAGCTTCTGGTAAGCTTCTGGTTGAATTTTTGAGCACTCCTCTTGACAAAATTGGTGCAGTTCAGCTAAATTTGTTGGTTTTCTGACATGGACTTGTTTGTTCAGCATTGTCCACACGTTTAAGTCAGGACTTTGGGAAAGCCATTCTAAAACCTTCATTCTAGCCTGACTTAGCCATTACTTTACCACTTTTGACGTGTATTTGGGGTCATTGTCCTGCTGGAACACCCAACTGCGCCCAAGACCCAACCTCCGGGCTGATGATTTTAGGTTGTCCTGAAGAATTTGGAGGTAATCCTCCTTTTTCATTATATAATATATATATATATATATATATATATATATATATATATATATATATATATATATATATATATATATATACACATACACACACAGATATGTTTTATGCATGCATATCTCGCCATGCAGGAAATTAACATAACCCCTAATGACCATTATTGAACAGTTGACCTGTCAGTGAACATCCTACTTCTAGTAAGAGGTAATTAGACTTGAAGAGAACCTGCTTCTCCCTTTCAGGCATATCTGTCTGCAAACATTGGTTCACATTTTCTGATCGATCAGATTCTTCCACAAACTCACCACTCTGGCACACTTGCAAAGGCCAACTTCTGCCTTTACCAATAATTATTAATTAGGGATGACCTATTTTTTATATTGTGATATTTGTTACAGCCTCCTGCGATAAAGATGTATAAATGATGATAGATCCATTTCAAAACAGGTGACAGAGTCCTGCGGTAACATATTGGGTCATTCCAGTGGTATTATGTTCTCAAAACTATTATTGTTAATATCTGATTACTTTCTACTGTACCATGGTTCTATCTACACTTACGTTATAATTGTAATGAACACCTTTGCTTCTGTTTTTTGGATATTTTACATTATTTCTTGCCGACACAACAAATGTGGTGTATCAATTCAATACCAAGTAATTACAAGGGCAGTATTGGTCATGCCAATACTTATACTGATGATTACATTTTCAAGATCAATTAATAATTCTAGTTTTGATTACACTTCTAATCAGACAAAAACACAGAATGGCGATGTACTGTAACAATATCAATTATCCATCCATCCATTTTCTATCACTTGTCCCCCTTGGGGTTGCAGTGGGGCTGGAGCCTATTCCAGTTGTACTCGGGCGGAAGGCAGGGTACACCCTGGACAATTAAATATTCAAATCATTTCCCACAATTGGCTGTTTTAAATCCTTTGTTCTTTGCAGTGAAAGCGCTTCTGTGTCCAGGGACTTATTTCCTGAGTTTGTGAACAATAACAAAAAACAAAATATTTTTTGAAAATAAAAAATATAAATCAAATGACTGAAGTATCGACCATATACTGGTTCTACATTGATTACTGTTAGGGCTGGGTATCGGTACTCGATACCAACCGAAACAACCCGATACCAAGTAGTATCGAAACTGCGTCTGTCAAACGATACCTGCAATCGGTTGTTTTTGTACCCAGATCAGGAAAAAATTACTGTTCCTATGGTTTTGCTCACAGCCAATCACTGCAAGCGTTCTTCGATTCAATGCGCATGTGATTGGTCCACCACCGCAACAACAATAGTTTGTATGGCGGTAAAGCGGGTTGAAGCAGTGCAGAATTGGCTGGTCATCATTCCGAGATGCAAAACGGTCAAAGCTATGGTTGTACTACACGCCTGTGGCGCCGGGTGCAAATAAATGCATACAATGCGGCAAGATTATTATACACGCAATATGATTAAACACCTCATCAAACACGGAGCAAACTTAAGGGTTGAGAACTGTACTGTGTTTAAAAAGCCGGCTTTTACAACACCAGCATTGTCGTCGTCATCTCAACAGGACACTGCTCGACCGTCGATAACTTGGTAATATATAAATGGTTACTATAGTACTAATTGTTTGTGTGTTAAAATATGTATTGTCAAGTAAATCGTTTTGGGCATGTCGTAGGCATGTGAGCTAACGCTAGCTTAGCTTGCTCGCTAATTACACAGCCGAATTAATACTTTGTTGTACATGTTTGTATATATTTAACCCTTGTGTAATGTTCATATTGTTGTTACTCAGCCAGCGTTTGTGGGTCTGATGGACTTTTAATGCCTCACAATCAAACACTTTTACGTTAAAATACTGAACAGAAGTTTACCTTATCCCAATAAACATCTTTTTATTGTCTATAAAATCCACTACACCCCCCTGATACCGATGTACATGTCAAACTACTTCCTTAACGTAAATGACCGCCATAACCACAACACCAGGGGGAGCTCCACTAACCACGTTAAACCCAGATTCCGATCTAACAAAGGTCTTAACTCATTCTCTTTCTATGCCACATCAATATGGAATGCACTCCCAACAGGTGTAAAAGAAAGGGCATCTCTATCCTCCTTCAAAACCGCACTAATAGAACACCTCCAGGCAACTTCAACCCTAAACTAACACCCTCCCTTCCACATCATACCTCTTCGGATTGTAAATAATCAAATGTAAATAATCAAATGTAGACACTTTTTCTCATACTTTCTGATCTTTCTCTCTGTGTCCACTACTTGCTGTACATATCCTACCAAGTCCATTTCTCTGATGATGCAATTGTTGATGACTGAAGTGTTGATACCAACCAAACCTACCCCCCCCCCCTCCCCCCCTCCATATCCCAAACCCCGGATTGTAAATAATGTAAATAATTCAATGTATATACTCTGATGATTATCTTGTGTGATGACTGTATTATGATGATGGTATATATCTGTATCATGAATCAATTTAAGTGGACCCCGACTTAAACAAGTTGAAAAACTTATTCGGGTGTTACCATTTAGTGGTCAATTGTACGGAATATGTACTTCACTGTGCAATCTACTTATAAAAGTTTCACTCAATCAATCCATTCAGTATTTTAACATAAAAGTGTTTGCTTGTGAGGCATTAAAAGCCACAAAATGCAACGGGTTCATCAGACCCACAAACGCTGGCTGAGTAACAACAATATGAACGTTGCACGGAAAATTTCTCTGCCAGTTTCTGCATCCCACACAACGTTGCAACATTGTTTGTCAACACTGTCTGCTCTCATTTTCTCGCACATTTGACCCTCTGATGTCCTGTGTACCTACACTCTGTCCTCCTCCTGTCTAGGCCTGCTGTGTGTGTGTTTGTGTGTGTGTGTGTGTGTGTGTGTGTGAGTGTGTGTGTGTGTGGTACACAGAACATCAATTTCCACACTTCTATTAGCCCTGAGTCCAGTGGACCCAGACATCTTATATGTAATAGAAATGTGTAGTGTGGGTGTATGGTGTGTGGTAATTAAATATGTATTCTGATATATGTTCTTCACAGAAAATGAGCCAAAGTCAGTGAGTCTCAGTTTGAAAAATTAATTAATTGTATCATTTTTATTTTAATAAAAAATGAAAACGGGTCCCACAGACCCGAACACCACACAAGCACTTTGAGCATTTGAGCACTTTCAAAATGTATTTGTGGAAAAATCTTGAATGGGGAGGAGTGGTGACAGTTACGCAACCCATTGCATTCTTTTCACATGATTAATATCGAATGAAGGACTCAGTTGGTATCGGTATCGTTTTAAGGGTAATGGTATTGGTACTGGTATCGACAATTTTTAAACGATACCCAGCCCTAGTTACTGTCGATAGTTGTATCAATCCACCCACCTTTGTTTACTTTCAAGAGCTCCAGTTTAGCGATTAACATATCCTCCTATTGTGTGTAATGTAGCATGTTTAGCTATTCCTTGTCCTCCAGTGATAATGGTACTTGTAAGAAACTTGGTTTATTTGCCACCATGGAGGGTGGGATTGCTGACTGAGAAGTGACGTTAGCCGCTAGCAAGAACGCTACAGTGCATGGAGGTCACATTTGTTCACTTGTTGCTGTTAAATGTGCAGGACACAGCTAGAATGTGTCATCAACATGCATTATCACGATACAACGATACTATTAAAAGCCACAATTGATATCATCACCACCTTTGTTTACATTCAAGAGCTCTTGGCATGACAGGTTGGATTTGTGTTTATTGTTTTCCTGTGTTTTGTTATATAGTTCCTGTCCAGCGCTCTTATTTTTCATTCTACTTCCTGTTTGTCTCTACTCCCAGCGACTTTACTTCTGCCTGAGTGCTGTTTCCCTCATCTGTCTCCTGATTGGCATTTAGGATACACACCTGTCCCTGGTTGTTAATCAGGTGCCTTCTGAAGCAATGTTGGTCAGACAGTGCTGGTTCGTTGTTCTCTGTGGTACACGGCACGCTGTTCCTTGTTCCTCTATACATGTTTTGTTTTTCTTGTGCCTTGGTTCCTGTTTTTGGCTTTTTGTTTAGTTTTTTGACCTTTGTGTCATCCACGCTGGTGCTACCTTATGTGTCATTATTCAAATATTATTGTGCCTGCATGCCACCTCTCGTCAATGTGTACTTGGGTCACGTCAACAATGCCAAGCTCACCCTGTGACAGATCTAGCTTAGCGATTAGCGGCTACAATATCCTCCTACAGCAGACCTTGGCAAATTAAGGCCTGGGGGCCACATGCGGCCCGTTGAGCATTTCAATCGGGCCCGCCGGACATTCCCAAATACCGGTACATTTTTTTAGATCTTATGGATTGAAACTGTAGCTGCCATTATGATGTGCAGTGATGTTTTCAAATGACGGTAAGTCTTGAACTATACAAAGTATTTAAATGTTTGGACTCTGCACTTTTGCATGATATACTAGTTACTATGGTAATCTAATTAGTTACTGTAGTAATCTAAGTCACAGCAGCTCAGACGAGGCACCAAGCAGTGTGGGTAGGGAGTGTTTCCACAGAGTGTTTCCAGAGCAGCCAGCCTGAAATGCGGGTGTCAGGGACAGACGCGGAAGTAGATTTTTACAGCAAAGTTCTAAAGCTTAGTGATATATCAGATTGTAGCTGTTTTTCTTTTTTAACCCTTCGCGTTCATATTTTGCTGTGTTTGTTGCATTTTTGTTTGTTTGTAAAATATGTCGATCGAGAGAGGGTGTGACGTTCATATGTTGTCAATATTCAGTGTTTTATCGGTCATAGTTAATATTGTAAATCCCACATTCTTTATTTTAGTGTACATTCTGGGTGTCTCATTCAGTATCAATCAATCAATGTTTATTTATATAGCCCTAAATCACAAGTGTCTCAAAGGGCTGTACAAGCCACAACGACATCCTCGGTACAGAGCCCACATACGTAAAAAACATACAGTAAAAAAACGTAAAATTCCATTCCGTTTTTTAAGGCGGTCTGTCATAACGTTTTTTGCATTCAGACATTATTGTGAGGTTTTGTATTAGTGTTCCTAAAAATCAGATATACAGGCCCCCAGTAACATGTTTTTTTCTAAATGTATCAAAGTAATTGACCAGGCCTGTCCTACTGTGTGTAGTGTAGCATTTGTCCTCGTCCTGCAGTGATACTTGTAAGAAACACTGTTTATTTGCCGCCATAAAGGTAAGAATTAGTGACTTGGAAGCAGCTTCACACTGTGTGTAGAGGGATGCTAATCGCTAGCTAGCTAGTGAGAATACTACATTGTGTTGATTAGGGCTGCAACAACTAATCGATTAAATCGATTAATATCGAATATAAAAATAGTTGCCGATTAATTTAGTCATCGATTTGTTGGATCTATGCTATGCGCATGCGCAGAGGCTTTTTATTTTTATTTATTTTTTTGTTAAAAATAAAATAAAAATTAATAAACCTTTATTTATAAACTGCAACATTTACAAACAGCTAAAAAACAATAATCAAAATAAGTATGGTGCCAGTATGCTGTTTTTCCCCCCAATAAAATACTGGATAGGATATAAATGTAGTTTGTCTCTTTTATCCGATTATTAATCGATTAATCGAAGTAATAATCGACAGATTAATCGATTATCAAATTAATCGTTAGTTGCAGGCCTAGTGTTGATGTGTTTCTTTGCTTGTCACTGATTGTGTCAACATGCATTATCACAATAGTAATAAAGCTCTATCGTCTGACAAATGTTTGTTTATATCATGTCATCTATATTGCCTAACCCTAGTATTAATGCTCAATTTCAAATATAATCATATAGTTTTGCCTTTCAGTGTGTATTTTTTGTGATCATAATAGATAAGTACTGCTAATGGCAACAAGGAGGAATATGATGATCATACACGTGCAGAGGGACAAGTGACTTGGAACAGCCGTACACTAGCATCTTTTGTCATTGATTAATGAACATATTTTTTTAAGGCAACAGTCAGTGAAAGAAGGCAGCACAGTCAGCTTGGTGTCTTTTTGCAATTGGTTGTTCTGTAGTTAGGCTGCGGAGCACAACATGGTTTACTCTGCTTCAATAAGTCGCCAATGAAAATAACACAAGATGTAGAAGAAAGCGAGCTGCGTTGCGTCAGCACCTCCAAGTCCGAGTCCATGGTTCTCACCCGGGAAAGGGGGGAGTGCCATCTCCGAGTTGGGGAGGAGATCTTGTCCCATGTGGAGGAGTTCAAGTACGTCGGAGTCTTGTTCACGAGTGAGGGAAGAGTGGATCGTGAGATGGACAGGCGGATCGGTGCGGCGTCTTCAGTAATGCGGACGCTTTATCGATCCGTTGTGGTGAAGAAGGAGCTGAGCCGGAAGGCAAAGCTCTCAATTTACCGGTCGATCTACGTTCCCAGCCTCACCTATGGTCATGAGCTTTGAGTTATGACCGAAAGGACAAGATCACGGGTACAAGCGGCCGAAATGAGTTTCCTCCGGATGGTGACTCCCTTAGAGCTAGGGTGAGAAGCTTTGTCATTCGGGGGGAGCTCAAAGTAAAGCCGCTGCTCCTCCACATCGAGAGGAGCCAGATGAGGTGGTTCGGGCATCTGGTCAGGATGGGCATGTCCGACCGGTAGGAGGCCACGGGGAAGACCCAGGACACGTTGGGAAGACTATGTCTCCCGGCTGGCCTGGGAACGCCTCGGGATCCCCCGGGAGGAGCTGGGCGAAGTGGCTGGGGAGAGGGAAGCCTGGGCTTCTCTGCTTAGACCCGACCTCGGATAAGCGGAAGAAAATGGATGGATGGATCTTCGAAGAAGTAAAACCTGGTCAACTTACTTTTATACTTGTATGCTAGTTAAGAATGCCTATGCTACCACCCGTCCCCTTAATGCAGGTGTGATGACGGTTTGACTCTGGAACGGATTTTCAAATATTGTACTTAAGGATGTAACGATACACGGTAATAATAACCGTGGTAAAACTCCCAAAGGTTAGTGCTACTGGTTTAAAAAAAAAGATATATCAAAAAACCGTGATGGACAACTGCACTTTGATAAACTCAACTGGCGCCAACTGGCTCGCTTAAATCTTAACATGTAAACTCTGAGGTCATTCGGGGTGTGCGGGTCACTGCTGTGCACTTTTTGACACTGCGGTGGCTTCTGCGGTCGGTAGTACGGTCAGAGACAGGAACAGACTTAATCAACTGTGAGCTGACTTCGTCCTAGTCTGCCCACTAGATAGCAGTGAGGAGATGGCTGACAGAAGAATGCTGACCAAGTTGACATCCATAATGTCCAATCCCTCTCACTCAAAGCACAACACTGTGGAGGCCCTGAGTAGCTCCTACAGCATCAGACTGTTACATCCACAGCAGTTCCTTTCTACCCACATCCATAAGACTTAACAATGCACTTACGCGATTACTGTGAACTTTTTACTTGGTGTGCAATACCAATGTTAGTTTTTTTGTTTTAGTGGATATTTTATCTATAGATATTAGTGAGCAATATGTTGTATATTTCTATGTTTTCTTTTTCATTACATTTCTATTACAGAATGTAAAAATCTGCACTGCAACAACGTAGTTTCCCCATTTTGGGATAAATGAAAGTCTATCATATCCCATGAGACATTAACGTATTTCCCCTTTAAGAAAGGCAATACCCCAGTTTAAATATTAGATTTTATTTTCTTCAAACTTTTGAATAAAAAAATTGCTACAGTAAAAACAATAAGAGCTTAGCCTTCACAACACCAGTAATTAATACTATGATCAATGTTAATTACAAAACTAAATGTGGGATATAAATAATAATGGAAGTGTTTGTATATCGTATATTATTGGTACAAATGTTTAACCAACACGTGTACAGGGATATTTCACAACTGTTTGTCTATGTCTTTACTGTGTATATATTTGAACAGTGGTTATGTTGTGTACAAGGTGTATTTATAATATGTTGTGTAAAGGAAATGTACGGAGTCCCTAAAGGGACATGGGGAATTATTTTTTTTTATATGAATCTCGTGCGCACGAGAAACTATCTCGTGCACACGCAAAAGTTTTTCGTGCACTCGAGATGTTTTCCCATATCTAAAAAAATATTTTCCCCATGTCCCTATATGTTTCTTGTGCTCACGGGAAAACATCTTATGCGCACGAGATACATATCTAAAAAAAATGTCCCCCATGTCCCTTTAGGGGCTCCGTAGAAATGTCATATTTCTATGAAGCTCAAGATCAGAGACTGATGTCTCCTGGTTTAACTACATCTTGTATTTGAGATTGTTTATAGGGTTAGGCCAAATAAGTGCTCAACTTCAGCCTAAACCCTTTCGGTCTGTAAAATTGTCAATTTATGAATGTAAAACGGTTTGTTTATTTTGTTGACCACTGACCGAAGAAATAATAAACTGACTAAACTAACAACAGACAAAATGCTAAAATTAAAACACTATCAGTGAAACACAAAACATGCAAAACCTTGGTCATAAGATTTCAGTACTTTTTGATCACATGCAACAATACCGCGATAACCGTGATGATTTCGGTCATAAAAACAGTGATATGTAATGTTATTATTGTTAATCCCTAATTGTACTATTTAATTGACAAATGCGCTATAAGAACCAAGTGTTGTGAAGTTGAGAGCAGTGAAGATTTGTAGACGCATCAGAACCAAGGATAGCCTGGATGGGGAATACTTCTGAGAAGAAACCTGTTGTCTTTGACTTCTGTTTGCTAGAAATAGCATGCCGCTAACACATGGTGTCCGGGGAGTCAAAACGGCTAACGTGCTGAGCTGTTCTTGTCACTGTCGTTCTGCAATCTCTGCACTGGACAGAGATGTGCATGCATATGTGTGTTTCTACATATGTGTGTGTGTGACTGGGTTTGATGAAGGATGGCACCTACGGACTCTGCTTTGCTGTGCTGTCCTAAATCAGTTAGAGCTTTTGATTAGTTACAGTATGGTATGATGGATCTTTGGCTTTATCAAACCTTTTTCCTCACAATTCTCACAATGCTTGTTTCTTAACGGGGACCCTCACACTCCTAATTGGCCTTCATAGACATACTGGTTTGTCACCACTTGGCTCATAACTGCGCACATTCTTTAAGAAAATGCCAAACAAAAACATTGGGCCTTGTCGCCATGGATCTGGTGTGTAGGATACATCCAACTAAGGGAAAATATTGTTCGGTCTTAGGAGACAGACTCTCAGTTTACCAATTTCAATTCTTGGACACGTTGTTTTCCTGCTTTTCCCCCCTCCAACTAGAAATTATAGAGTTCCCATAATGAGAAGTTATGTGAAATGTTGTAAAATACAGGTTCCTCCTCGGTGCCTGTCAAAGGGCCTTCAAATACTTGGTACACGTTGTTATGCACAGTTGCGGCTTTGCCGTTTGGACTGTTGTCTCACAGCAGACGAGTCCAATAACTGTGAGCCAACTGTTTTCTTCATGAAAATTACTGTTGCAATTTGTCATAAGTGCTTTGACAATGTCACATTCATTTAAATTACGTTGTAGACGTAAGGTACCGTATGGCCCTTTTAGCATCCTCTATAGGCTAACTCTTTCTTTCCCATTCCAATGAGCACAGTTCAGACAGATAGCACTTTTGAACGTTAAATTGCATAGTGTTTATTTTTAGTCTGCCTGGTCAGTGGACCACAGCACGGTGGTTGAAGGGAGAGGCTAAGGCTCAGTGTGTGAGCGTACAACTTGAGGTTCCCTCTCTGGACTCGATCACAACTTAGGGCCACCAGGGGTTCAAATCCTGGGTGGGGGCACAGCTAAGTAAACGCTCATTACTGTTGATGCCATTGTTTACGTCTGCCCACTGGACCCATGAGAATACCTGGAAACTGCCACAAAGGTTGATCATTTCTAAAACTACAGTACATGTACACACGAGAGCCTTAAAGGGGATATGCACTTTTTAAAAAAAACATTTAAATCCTAATTCACAATCTTCATGTGAGACAGAAACAGACCTCATTCTTTTTTCTGTGTGTTTTAAATAGTGAACATTTTTTATGTGCAGTTCTGTAAAAATGTAATGCTGGATACCTTACATTAGTGTTGGCGTATATAATCATCATACTGATACTTCAAATGTTCAAGATCATTAAATGATTACATTTTTGATCACAATTATACTCAGACCAAAAGACAGGATGGTGATGTAACAATATCAGTCAGTGTTTCCCATAAACTGCCAAGATACCTGTGGCGGTGGGGGCGTTGTTATGGGCGTGGCTATGGGCGGGGTCACCATGACATCATCGAGTAATTTGCATAATTTACTACAATGATATGATTTTCTCTAAAAAGGCTTAAAAAATGTATACTTACTAATTAATAATAACAGTTTTGTTTTAAACGTCCATCCATTCATCCATCCATTTTACAATATAATTACAACACTTTATGTACATATTTATATACAGATTTGAACAATAAGTTATTCACTGAACTATATGTATTAATTGTGGTTCTTACAAAAAATATATCTTATAAAATATAAAAGCTAAAATGTCTCTTAAAGCTCTGCCCCTTTAATTAGTGCATACTAAATAATGTAACTTTAGCCTACTACTACAACCATATTATTTACCAGCAACATAAAGTGAAACAGAGGCAGAGGTGTCCTGCCACAGTCAGTAACAAATAAACAGAAAACAGTAGTGGTCAAATACAAATAAGGCAACAAGAGAAGTATCCCACACTTCTCTTTTGTAAAGTAAATCTGAACAGCCTACATGGGCATCTACATCAACTATATGATTTGCCTGAGAAGCTGGACAGGACAAAAAAAAATATATATATATATATATATTTGTGGCGGACGTAATTCTTTCGTGGCGGGCCGCCACAAATAAATGAATGTGTGGGAAACACTGTCAGTCAAATATTATAATTATTTCTTACTGTTGGCTCTGATTTAAATCCTTTGGTTTAGCCCTGAAAGTCCTCCTGTGTCCAGGGACTTGTTTTCTGAGTTTGTAACTATAACAAACAAAAGATGTAATAATAAACCAATTGTAGTATCGACCATATTCTGATACTATATTGAAATTAGTGGCATCTCACCAACCTTTATTTACATCACAGAGTTCTATTTTGCAGTTAGCGATTAGCATATCCTCCCACAATGTTTAGCGTAGCATGTTTAGCTATTCCTTGTCCTCCAGATGATAACTTTTACAAATATTTGTTTATTTGACCCAATAGAGGCGAAGATTGTTGACTTAGAAGTGGCTTTGCACTGTGGAGGGAAATTAGCCGCTCGCGAGAAGGCTATGGTGCATTGAGGATGCGTTTGTTTGTTAGTCGGTGTCAAATTTGCGGGACACAGCAAGATTGTGTCATTAAAGGGGAGCTACACTTTTTTCGGAATTTTGTTCACAATCTTTATGAAAGACATGCATTCTAAATATTAGATAAACGTAAATGAAAGTCCGCTTACAGCGGAGCCAATGGACGGTCCTCTATTTCGCTCAAAAAATTTAAAACATTACCATTTAAAAACCACCAACAATACTCCATTCACATATCGTGCCTTGAATATTAACCAAGTATTATTGATATTGTTATTATAAGCGCTAACGCAGATCAACGATTTATAGCGGTGCCGTGATCCCTTCTGTGTTTGCCTTCTGTGTGTGCCTATGTTTACATAATCAAGTGGTCTGCTGCTTCCTTGCTTCCTTGCTCCCTGTAAGGATATTGTCGATCATAAAGCATGCATCTCACCTGAATAGTAGAAGAACGAGGACGTATTCTGACAAGTTGGTACACTTCGACAGCCATTTAGGACCCAAAACGGGCGAGGACGACACGAAAATACACTTGATCGCATTTATTTAATATTTAGAATGAAAAACAAAATAACATCCATCCACATGTCTTTCATAATGATTGTGAACGATAGGCAAAATTCCAAAAAGGTGCAGTTCCCTTTTAACAATAATATTACATATATGTTATATTTTATATTGCTACTATGGTACATTTTTAGTCTACTTTATATATTTGTTTTCGCCCTCTTTTTGTGCCCTTGCGTCCATTATCCTTTCCATCCTTACCCTTTCCATCCTTTGTGGAACAATTTCCCTTGTGGATCAATAAAGTTTGTCAAAGTCTAAGTCTAACAAGGGTTAGCAAAATATAACGATAGTATTATCAGCTCTAGCGTTGGCTATATGTATGCCATTAATATCGTATATTGTTTATATTGCAAAGCCAACCTTGTCGGAGGTTTTTAGAGGGCAGAATAGACCGTATCCCCATTACTTGCATTGTTAGCCACCTCTTACTAGCAGTTTTTTACACTTTTTAGAGAAAGGTGTATGTTCTTGCCTCACATAAGGGATGAGGAGGATAGACAAAATTCCCTTAAAATGCAATTCACCTTTAAAGGCCTACTGAAATGAAATGTTCTTATTCAAACGGGATAGCAGATCCATTCTATGTGTCATACTTGATCATTTTGCGATATTGCCATATTTTTGCTGAAAGGATTTAGTAGAGAACATCGACGATAAAGTTCGCAACTTTTGGTCGCTGATTAAAAAAAGCCTTGCCTGTACCGGCAGTAGCATGACGTCGCAGGTTGAAGGTCTCCTCACATTTCTCCATTGTTTACACCAGCAGCGAGAGCGATTCGGACCGAAAAAGCGACGATTACCCCATTAATTTGAGCGAGGATGAAAGATTCGTGGATGAGGAACGTGAGAGTGAAGAACTAGAGTGTAGTGCAGGAGGTATCTTTTTTCGCTCTGACCGTAACTTAGGTACAAGGGCTCATTGGATTCCACACTTTCTCCTTTTTCTATTGTGGATCACGGATTTGTATTTTAAACCACCTCGGATACTATATCCTCTTGAAAATGAGAGTCGAGAACGCAAAATGGACATTCACAGTGACTTTTATCTCCACGACAATACATCGGCGAAGCACTTTAGCTACGGAGCTAACGTGATAGCATCGGGCTTAACTGCAGATAGAAACAAAATAAATAAACCCCTGACTGGAAGGATAGACAGAAGATCAACAATACTACCAAACACTGGACCTGTAACCACACGGTTAATGCTGTCCAACCTGGAGAAGCCTAGCAATGCTGTTGCTAACGACGCCATTGAAGCTAACTTAGCTACGGGACCTCAACAGAGCTATGCTAAAAACATTAGCTATCCACCTACGCCAGCCCTCATCTGCTCATCAACACCCGTGCTCACCTGCGTCCAGCGATCGACGGCGCGACGAAGGACTTCACCCGATCATCGATGCAGTCGGCGGCTAGCGTCGGATAGCGCGTCTCCTATCCAACTGAAAGTTCTCCTGGTTGTGTTGCTGCAGCCAGCCGCTAATACACCGATCCCACCTACAGCTTTCTTCTCTGCAGTCTCCATTGTTCATTAAACATATTGCAAAAGATTCACCAATACAGATGTCCAGAATACTGTGGAATTTTGCGATGAAAACAGAGCTGTTTGTATTGGGATACAATGTGTCCGAATACTTCCGCTTCAACCATCGACGTCACGCGCAAACGTCATCATACCTAGACCTTTTCAACCGGAAGTTTCCCGGGAAATTTAAAATTGCACTTTATAAGTTAACCCGGCCGTATTGGCATGTGTTGCAATGTTAAGATTTCATCATTGATATATAAACTATCAGACTGCGTGGTCGGTAGTAGTGGGTTTCAGTAGGCCTTTAATATCGTATATTGTTTATATTGCAAAGCCAACCTTGTCGGAGGTTTTTAGAGGGCAGAATAGACCGTATCCCCATTACTTGCATTGATAGTCACCTCTTACTAGCAGTTTTTTACACTTTTTAGGGAAAGGTGTATGTTCTTGCCTCACATAAGGATTGAGGAGGATAGACAAAATTCCCTTAACATGCATTTCACCTTTAAGTAAAAGTTCCTAATGTTGATGATGTGAACGATACACTGGCTTTGTAAAAAGGACACTATAGTGCAGCTGTCCTGGCCATTGTGACGCAAAAGCACCGAATGTTGCACTACATGTTTGATATGGTGCCGCGAAACACTGCCACGGTACTGTGCTCTCTCGTAATTGTTGTTTTTGATTGTTTCCTGCATTGAACAAAGAGAGCGCAGTCTACCAAGTCAATTCCTTGTGTGTGAAAAACATATTTAGCCAATAAATCTGATTCTGATATATGGTTGACAACGATCTGATGCAGTTCAGTATGTTTATATACTTCAAATTAATAATATTACAGTATGCTTGACTTACGACCATTTTTATGGCAACTAGTGCACTTTTCTATTCGCCAGAGTGGTTACCCACCTTGCAATGCCAAACTGTACCACAAGGGGTGCTAAAGAGGACCTGTAGCAACCATTCTCTGTTATAAGTGGATAATTAGTATCACTCTTGCTAGCTATATAATGTTTGTGGATAAAAGTAGTTGTAGTTACTGATACCATACTTGCCAACCTTGAGACCTCCGAATTCGGGAGATGAGGGGAGGGGGGTTGAGGTGTGGGGGGCAGGGTAGCCCGGAAAAGTTAGGGCTGCAAGGGATTCTGGGTATTTGTTCTCTTGTGTTTATGTTGTGTTACGGTGCGGATGTTCTCCCGAAATGTGTTTGTCATTCTTGTTTGGTGTGGGTTCACAGTGTGGCGCATATTTGTAACAGTGTTGAAGCTGTTTATACGGCCACCCTCAGTGTGACCTGTATGGCTGTTGACCAAGTATGTCTTGCAGTCACTTACGTGTGTCTGTAGAAGCCGCATACAACATTTGACTGGGCCGGCACGCTGTTTGTATGGAGAAAAAACGGACGCGACGACAGGTTGTAGAGGACCCTAAAGGCAGTGACATCACAGCACGCCCTCAATATTGTTGTCCGAGTGAAAATTGGGAGAAATTCGTGAGAATGGTTGCCCCGGGAGATTTTCGGGAGGGGCACTGAAATTCGGGAGTCTCCCGGAAAAATCGGGAGTGTTGGCAAGTATGACTGATACTACTACAAAACCCAAAACTAGTGAAGTTGGCACGGTGTGTAAATCGTAAATAAAAACAGAATACAATTATTTGCTAATCCTTTTCAACTTATATTCAATTGAATAGACTGCAAAGACAAGATACTTAACGTTTGAACTGGAAAACGTTGTTATTTTTTGCAAATATTAGCTAATTTGGAATTTGATGCCTGCAACATGTTTAAAAAAAGCTGGCACAAGTGGCAAAAAAGACTGAGAAAGTTGAGGTGCAACAATACTTGCCAACCTTGAGACCTCCGAATTCTGGAGATTGGGGAGGTGGGGGGTGGGCGGGGGCGTGGTCGGGGGGCGGGGTTAAGGGGGAGGAGTATATTTATAGCTAGAATTCACTGAAATTTAAGTATTTCTTATATATATATATATATATATATATATATATATATATATATATATATATATATATATATATATATATATATATATATATATATATACATATAGTACAGTAAACAGTAATGAAAACACAGTTGTTCTACTAATTGTACTGTACTTGCTGCTTACTTAAAAAAAAAAATAACACTTACCTTTCACTATTTCAGTAGCTTTTGTTCTGCCATTTAAGTACTGGCGAGCGATCTCTGAATCCGGGAACATATCATTCACGGATTTGTTGAAAACATCCGCAAATGACAACGGAATGTTGCTTGCAAGGTGGCCCATAATACTATATCCATTGGGCCACCGTGTTATGGGTTATAGATAAACCTATGGATAACGGAGACATATATAATAGTCTCCTTTTCAGGTGAGAGGACGCTAAAGGCAGTGCCTTTAAGGCACGGCCTCAATATTGTTTGTCCGGCTGGAAATTTGGGATATTACAACTTGCCGTAGTTTTGAAGCAATGCATGATGGGAATCCGGATGTTGTGTGTCAGTGTATTAACGTGCCGGCTGGAATAAACACACGCTGAGAAATAGCTCCGTGCCTGCGTACTTTATGGGTTATAGATAAACCTATGGATAACGGAGACATACTGTATATAAAAGTCTCCTTTTCAGGTGAGAGGACGCTAAAGGCAGTGCCTTTAAGGCACGCCCCCAATATAGTTGTCCGGCTGGAAATCGGGAGATTTTCGGGAGAATGGTTGTCCCGGGAGATTTTCGGGAGAGGCACTGAAATTCGGGAGTCTCCCGGAAAATTCGGGAGGCTTGGCAATTATGACGGTGCAACTTCACTGGTTTTGGGTTTTGTGTATAGTAAGATAGAAATTGTTTAAAAGTGTATAAAGCTTAGTTTAAATCATTAGCGTTACATCAGACTGCACAATTTTCTATGTAGTCAATACATGCAATAAATCTCCATAAAAATCATACCAAACTGGTAGAGCTATTACAGAGCAGCGGAAGCATCTTAGACGCCCAAAAACTTTCCCTCTGTTCAGTGATTTAGTGTCTTCTTTGTCACACCTTCCATGCGATTGTCCCTCACTGATTAGCTAAAGTTAGTCTTTAGGCATAAATAAATAGTCAGTCTTACTTTAGTGCAAGGGTCCCCAAACTACGGCCCGTAGTGTCCAAAATCAGGCCCGCGGGAAGTCCCAAGTATAAAAAAAAATAAAAAAATATATTTTTTTCTGTCTTTTCTTATCCACTTTGTACCGCTTGCTACTCACGGTGTCTCCTAGCCACTCAGGCAAATC
>NC_084741.1:36329976-36362476 GCF_033978785.1 Entelurus aequoreus
TTTTACTTGTTAATTTTTTTTTACATTTTTTTTTTATATAAACCTTTATTTATAAACTGCAACATGTACAAACAGCTGAGAAACAATAATCAAAATAAGTATGGTGCCAGTATGCTGTTTTTTTTCAATAAAATACTGGAAAGGATAGAAATGTAGTTTGTCTCTTTTATCTGATTATTAATCGATTAATCTAAGTAATAATCGACAGATTAATCGATTATCAAATTAATCGTTAGTTGCAGCCCTAGGTGTCTCGATACAGCTTTTTCATTTCTATTGTAGAGTTTTGAGTTTTGGCCCATACTGATGTTATTTCGATACGATATCAGCCAGAATCATTGTACACACATTTATTATGCTGTAGTGTGGAATGTTAGAAACATGTTTAATCAGCTGAAATTACTCAGAGAACAATGGTATGTATGAAGAACACCAACCTTATGATTTTTGCTTTATAAGTGGGGTGTTAATTTGTGTTTTGGCGACATCTAGTCATCACAATAGTTATTTAAATCAACGACATGACGCAGTAAATTGAATGATGTTGACACATTTGTTACTGAATACTTTCTAATATGCTTCTGACTGGGAGACTTTGTATCTGTGAGCTATAGTTATTTAATACTTGTTTATATTGTGAAATGTTGTGTTTTAGTAACTATTACGTATGTCTAGCTTGTGTGCTCAGCTATAGTGTGCTTATATGTTGTGTTGCTGCTAGCTCCTAGTAGCCTTTAGCCTACCATTTTTACTTTTTGTAAATACTTTCATTAAAATACAAGGAAAGTCCAACCTTGTGTGCTTATTGGAGAACATTTAGATGTTGGCTGTCCAATTTTGCATAAGACTGGACAGGACTGTTTGTATCGAAGCTTATATCCAATATTAGATGCATGCCGATATCATTTTATACTTGTATTTTTTTTTGCTGATACAACACCGATATCAATGTCGTATCGGGTCACCGCCAATATAAATAGTGCACATATAAACCTTAGTGGTTGTTCACCTGAAAAAACACATAGGGCCTGATTTATTAAAGGTTTGCGTGTAACAAAACATGTGCAAACCTGATAGCACACGCAAAGCTGATCTTTTGAACGTGTGCCAAGTGCATTGTGTCTCTTAAGTGAGCAGAATAATCCATTTTGCGCCTCTGTCTTCATTAATATGAAAAATATACAGGTATGTTGATCATCAAAACGGCCACAATACTGGGAGAGGATGCAAATATAATTATTTAGCACGCGCCATGTGATTTATCAACACTCATCACCATTTTATGAGCACTATTTTGGACAGAGAATCCTCCGTCCTACGTGTGTTTCAACATATTTGGACTGACAGTAATAAAAATTATTAGACATATCGTCTAATTAGCAACATAATTTTATAATTTTATAGCTGCTGCACTTAAGGAGCTGATTAAAACAAATTCAATTGATGCGTTTTGGGCTAACTTAGTATTTTTTAAATGCCATTTGGTTTTTTTCACATGGAATACACATTGTTAAAATATTTCTTATGTGAAAAAACAAATTCCAGTAAGCATTTGTTGCGTCTTGAGCAGAGTAAGTGTAGCCTCTCTACAGTAAAAAGTAATATCATTGTACCTGTAGATGCACGGCAGGGCTGCTTCTAAAATGGCCATAAAAAGTGGTAGATGTCTCCTGCTTGTTTGAAAACATAGCAAGACGCCACAGGTAGGAGCATGATGTGCAGTCAGTGAGTGTCTCCATGGTGACACTTTCCACAGTACCTTTATTGTTACAACACGCCTGCTAGTACACACTAATTTATAGATGGCACATGCTGTTTACCGCGTGGTATTTGGTTGTTAGAAAATCATGCCCCTAGTGTTTATGCCAGGAGCCGGCCCTGACAGGGGATTCATATCTCAGCTTTAGAGTCACCCTGAGTCATGTGACTTTAACGCTGCAAACCAGCTGATGAAAAGCCCTAAAGACCAGAAACTTCTCACCTGCTCTTCAGAACCATGTTGCGTGACAATATGATAAGAGACAGGCCTTGCCGCTCCTAGATCTGACATTAATTGCTGACAGGAACTGATAAGAAGCCCTTTTGGGGTCAAGGGCAGATGAGACATGAATCTAAACTAAGTGTGGGGCATTTGGTCACTGTCACATGACTAATGTTCCAAGGTCACTGATGTCTCATCCTCCCTGTTCGAGGTCATTTTAAAGTTATGTTTGATGGGGTTATAATCAGGGTTCTGCACAGCACAACATACAAAACCCAAAACCAGTGAGGTTGGCACGTTGTATACATCGTAAATAAAAACAGAATCCTATGATTTGCAAATCCTTTTCAACTTATATTCAACTGAATAGACTGCAAAGACAAGATATTTAATGTTTGAACTGAGAAACTAAATTTTTTTTGGCAAATAATCATTAACTTAGAATTTAATGGCAGCAAGACATTGCAAAAAAGTTGGCACAGGGGGAATTTTACCACTGTGTTACATGGCTTTTCCTTTTAACAACACTCAGTAAACGTTTGGGAACTGAGGAGACCAATTTTTGAAGCTTTTCAGGTGGAGTTGTTTCCCATTCTTGCTTGATGTACAGCCTAAGTTGTTCAACAGTCCAGAGTCTCTGTTGTGGTATTTTAGGCTTCATATTAATAATAATGGATTAGATTTTATATCGCGCTTTTCTATTGTTAGATACTCAAAGCGCTCACAGAGAAGTGGGAACCCATCATTCATTCACACCTGGTGGTGGTAAGCTACATTTGTAGCCACAGCTGCCCTTGGGTAGACTGACGGAAGCGAGGCTACCAGTTTGCGCCTACGGCCCCTCCGACCACCACCTATCATTCATTCACCAGTGTGAGTGGCACCGGGGGCAAGGGTGAAGTGTCCTGCCCAAGGACACAACGGCAGCGATTTGGATGTCAAGAGGCGGGGAGCGAACCTGCAACCCTCAGGTTTCTGGCACGGCCGCTCTACCCACTACGCCCTGCCGCCCCTTATATTGCGCCACACATTTTTAATGGTAAACAGGTCTGGACTACAGGCAGGCTATGAAGCCACGCTGTTGTAACACGTGACTTGGCATTGTCTTGTCGAAATAAGCAGGGGCGTCCATTAGGGATGTCCGATAATGGCTTTTTGCCGATATCCAATATTCCGATATTGTCCAACTCTTTAATTACCGATACCGATATCAACCGATACCAATATCAACCGATACCGATATATACAGTCGTGGAATTAACACATTATTATGCCTAATTTGGACAACCAGGTATGGTGAAGATAAGGTCCTTTTTTAAAAATAAAATAAGATAAATAAATTAAAAACATTTTCTTGAATAAAGAAGAAAGTAAAACAATATAAAAACAGTTACATAGAAACTAGTAATTAATGAAAATGAGTAAAATTAACTGTTAAAGGTTAGTACTATTAGTGGACCAGCAGCACACACAATCATGTGTGCTTAAGGACTGTATCCCTTGCAGACTGTATTGATATATATTGATATATAATGTAGGAACCGGAATATTAATAACAGAAAGAAAGAACCCTTTTTGTGTGAATGAGTGGGAATGGGGGAGGGAGGTTTTTTGGGTTGGTGCACTAATTGTAAGTGTATCTTGGGTTTTTTATGTTGATTTAATAAAAAAAAACCACAAAAAAAACCGATACCAATAATAAAAAACAATACCGATAATTTCCAATACGACATTTTAAAGCATTTATCGGCCCGATAATTATCGGACATCTCTAGCGTCCATGATAACGTTGCTTGGAAGGCAACATATGTTGTTCCAAAACCTGTATGTACCTTTCAGCATTAATGGTGCCCTTACAGATGTGTAGGTTACCCACACAGATGTGTAAGTTTGAGTTTGAGTTTATTTCGAACATGCAAGCATACACACATGATACATCACAATTTCCAGTTTCATTTTTCAACAAGTTACCCATGCCTTGGACACTAATACACCGCCATACCATCACAAATACTGGCTTTTGAACTTTGCGCCTAGAACAGTCCGGATGCTTCTTTTCCTCTTTGGTCCAGAGGACACGATGTCCACAGTTTCCAAAAACTATTTGAAATGTAGACTCATCAGACCACGGAACACTTTTCCACTTTGCATCAGTCCATCTTAGATGAGCTCGGGCCCAGCGAAGCCAGCGGCATTTCTGGGTGTTGTTGATAAAGGGCTTTGGCTTTGCATAGTAGAGTTTTAACTTGCACTTACAGATGTGGCGACCAACTGTAGTTACTGACAGTGGTTTTCTGAAGTGTTCCTGAGCCCATGGGGTGAAATCCTTAACACACCGATGTCGCTTTTTGATGCAATACTGCCTGAGGGATCGAAGGTCCGTAATATCCTCGCTTACGTGCAGTGATTTCTCCAGATTCTCTGAAACTTTTGATGATATTACGGACCGTAAATGGAGAAATCCCTGAATTCCTTCCAATACCTCATTGAGAAATGTTGTTCTTAAACTGTTGGACAATTTGCTCACGCATTTTTTCACAAAGTGGTGACCCTCGCCCCATCTTTGTTTGTGAATGACTGAGCATTTCATGGAAGCTGCTTTTATACCCAATCATGGCACCCACATGTTCCCAATTAGCCTGTTCACCTGTGGGATGTTACAAACAAGTGTTTGATGAGCATTCCTCAACTTTCTCAGTCTTTTTTGCCACTTGTGCCAGCTTTTTTGAAACATGTTACAGGCATCAAATTCCAAATGAGCTAATATTTGCAAAAAATAAAGTTTACCAGTTTGAACGTTAAGTATCTTGTCTTTGCAGTCTATTCAATTGAATATAGGTTGAAAAGGATTTGCAAATCATTGTATTCTGTTTTTATTTACCATTTACACAACGTGCCAACTTCACTGGTTTTGGGTTTTGTACATCCAAGTTTGCTTTTATAGAACTTGTTGTTGCAATGGCAACAGCCTTCCTACACAGTTGGAAGCATGGAATTATACAAAAGTTGACAAATTAAGATTAAGGATGTACTAATGGATTAATGAATTGATTAAAAAAAAAAAAAGATGATCTTCTAATTCGGTTTTCTTCTCCCCACTGCAGCCTGATGACTGTGCTCTGCAGTTGTCCCACAATGGAAGCTATCTGGACTTGGAGTCCACTCTGGCAGAGCAAAAAGACGAACTGGAGGGATTTCATCAAGACGGCGGGTAAGAACCGTCATGGATGTCAAAATTGTCACTGATAATTTCCCAACTTTGTCTCTGTCCCTGGTGGCACACAGCATTAATGCATTGGTTTAGTAAGGCCGACATACAGACCGACAGCCCCCCCCCCCCCAAAAAAAATAAAAAAATTAATAACGGAACAATTTTTTTCTTCTTAAATTTGTTTTAACCCAAAAAAGCATTTAATTAAACTCAGGCGTGAGTAAAATACTTTGGTGTAAATATTGTGAAATAAGTGAGCGGTAATTAACTTCATGTCTCACATTTTTTAAAGTGTTTACCGTCATACAAGTGGAGGAAGAAGTTAATCTTGTTATGAGTTAAATAAAATAACACACTTTGATACTGCGTGATTATTTGCAAAAAATTGTTAAGCTGTAAATCAAAACTTGAGTATATTATAATTGTGTACAGACTCTTTGATGACGACTTCTCGTCATGTACTGACATAAGACAGCTCGCGTAGTGACATGTTTTCCATATTGTACTAAGTAGCCGAGACACACGTCTAATTTACCTCTCTACTTTCCATTTATGGTTCTATAGTCATCATAACGCTTTTCCTATTTACCATGCCAGGTACAATTTCTCTGGTGACATCACAGAAATGGCTAACCACTCGTGGAGTTAATCATCTATTCATTATTATTATTTGATCAAATTGTATGCAACAAGATGGGTTTTGTTTACATACCAGTACCAAATGTAAATCAGTACTTCAAATAAGGAAATCATACACATTTTTGTAAATAAAAAAACTATGCCTTTTATTTTCATGGAATTTTGTGACATTGAAGTTGAACATACTAGTAATTGAAATACTGCAATTATATGAATTAAATTATACTTAAGTAGCGTATTTGAAAATAGGAAATAAACTCCAAGCATATTGTCATAATTAGGACAGTAATGCATATAAAGAACGTGCAAAAAACACGTTTTAATGTTGATGCTCATAATTCTGGGGGTTCATGAATGCAACTGTGCTACCTAATTGGTGCATAATGAGGAAGTCATGTGTTGTGGCTACTGGCTAGCCTAATGCTCTGGTACTCGCTAGCGGTCTTCTGAAAGCTGCAGTTGGCGTGTTAAGATCTGCACCAAAGTTTAAAAAGAGCGTCAGACTGTGTGGGCTTCTGTCTTCAATCAATCAAACTTTATTTATACAACCCTTAATCACAAGTGTCTCAAAGGGCTGCACAAGCCACAACGACATCCTCGGCTCAGATCCCACATGGACGCTACAATACTTACAAGATGTTACTTGTGGTATATCACCGCTAAGCACTTGTTGTAGGTGGCTGAGTTTGCATTCATTTAGACTTAGACAAACTGTATTGATCCGCAAGGGAAATTGTTTGACACACAGTACCTCAATTGTAAATTGATGGAAAAAAAAAACAGGAGCTACTTTGATCTGCTGCCATTCTTTCAGGCACACATTAAAATCAGATGGTTGCAGTGCAGGCTCAAAAAGTCCACAAAGAACAAGGCAAAAACAAGAGAAAAGAAGAGGAAGGGACATAAGAGACATTAAGGTACACAGAGCTGATGCAACCTGTTGCCACCTGAGCACTGCCATTTTTACATACAGCCACAAAAGTCATACGCAAAGAAAATCCATCCATTCATCCATCCATTTTCTACCGCTTGTCCCTCTCGGGGTGGCGGGGGGTTGATCACAAGGCCAACACAGATAGAGAGACAACCATTCACACTTACATTCACACACTTAGGCCAATTTAATGTTGCCAATCAGCCTATCCCTACCCAGGTGCATGTCTCTTTATGATAAAATGAGCAAAAAATAAAAAAGTATACATGAGGTGCATATACGACTGCACCATCCATAGACAAACAACACAAAAACACCATCTTAACAAACACATACACCGCGGCGGCCTCCGCGATGCTCCACAATATCATCCGCTTGGTGATCAGACATGAACAGACAGAACACAGCGGCCTCTGACCAACGTTCGGTCGGCGCGGCTGAGCGAAAAATCCATTTGGGGGGGACGGAAGTGTCCGACACATGTTCATACAGTCAGGACATCGCAAAGCCTGTTTGTCCTGCCGAAGAGAGCGCAAACTTCCCCCATGCCAACCTATGGCACACACGGCACGATGCTCTGTATCTCCTCTGGAACCTACCATCTCTCCACGCGGACTCTGATGAGAAGTCCAGTAGCTTCTTTTTTTGGTCTGGTTACTTCTCATTATATTGGCACCAGTGCCAATATGGAACCGGGTTTTGGTGCACATCTGTATTCAGAAATACAGTTTATTTCCCTATAAAATTGTGTTGAATTTTGTCTTGTTAACTGTAATTAGCACTTTCAAAATAAAAAAAAGTCTTTTTAGTAGAGGTCGCCATATTTCGGCACTATAATTATGATTATAAATGGATTATTTATGCATTTTTATTTGTTATATTGTACATTGTTAAATCAAGAATCAATTATTTTTAATTATGTATAAAGGGGTCCTCCTTTGGTTATTACTCCTTTAGCTACTGCTTCATTTACGGTTTTTAGATGTTAGTGCACTACAAACTGTACGTGAGAACTGTAGTTGGCTGCGTACCTACTTAGTGAGCAGGCATCTTTACATCCACAGAATGTTCAGACACTTTGCTCCAAGTCGCCATAAACTTGTGACTCAAAGTCTGTCTACTCATTCATATCTATGGTTGACAGTGTTGCCGGCTGACGGCCGCTCTGTATAAATATTATTGTCTCTCCTGATTTATTAATCTACTTGCAAATGTCTTCTTCTTCACTGGTTACTCTCTGCTGTACTGCCGTTACAATTAGACTTCTGTTGAAGTGTACAAAGCATTTATTATTTCTTGTTTCGCTACTTCACATTCAAGCTAGCTTCGCGTCACACTTAGCATGTTCTACTCCTTCCTCCTCCCTGTGTCCGCCAGATCTGCATTTCATAACTGACTGTATGACTTTAACATATGTAAATAATCGATATTTCAATCAATCAATCAATCAATCAAAGTTTATTTATATAGCCCTTAATCACAAGTGTCTCAAAGGGCTGCACAAGCCACAACGACATCCTCGGCTCAGATCCCACATCAGGGCAAGAAAAAACTCAACCCAATGGGATGCAATGGGAAACCTTGGGCGACTGGTACGATGGACGTCGAGTGGATCTAGTTAATAGTGAGAAAGTCCAGTCCATAGTGGGACCAGCAGAGGATCATCTTGAGTGGAGACAAGTCAGCAGCGCAGAGACGTCCCCAACAATATAGACAACTATATTGGTTGATATTTGTCCATTGATTCAGCATCGTCCACGTTCTAATCGTGATGCATCGAAGAATCAATCATTTTTACCACCTCTACCTTTCACTGAATTGTGTACCAATTATTATTCAGAATTCGACGTTTTTGTTTCCAGTACAAAGCCTGGTCAAAGCTCAACAGTGACGTCATCCTACCCACCTATAAGGTGTCGACATGTTGGGAGAGTAATTGCCCTCATCCCAATTCCCTTTGCCTCAGTGTTCTCATTAGAAGTGAGTCCAGCGCACAATTCTCCGCATCGAATATGTTTCATCTTGACATCATTTTTAGACCTGGATGAAGAAGAGAAAGATTGAAAATTATGTTCTTTTCATTGACATTTTTGGTCAGCTTTTTTTTAATTTTTATATTGACTCCATATGTTTTATTTAGTGTGGAGTGTGTTGATGTATCCACTCACTGGAGAGGACCACAGTCCTAGAGGCTGGCATGAGCCTTCCCGATCGGCTGGACCACAAACATGTATGGGGTTTATTTATTCAACGTGGATTTTGCGTGTGCATGGCGTCTTTATCAGGCCCCCCAACCCCCAAATTCCAAGTGAAGTGCGATGGTTTGTAGAGCTCATGGGAAGGCGGTGGGAGCTGTGAGGTTAAATTGGTCCACGTCCTCCCGCCTCACAGATCCAGCCTGCCAGGCCGCACGTCTTGCCAGCTGGCACAGGCGGGTATAGATGTGTGCCATTAAACCCACACTGTTGTCTGAGGAGGCTGGGGCAGGGGGGGTGAAGGTGGTCAGCCAGTTATTTTGTAAAAATAGGGCAGTAGACCTCCTGCCTTTTTTTGGCTATGATATGTGCACACTGCAAAAACTGAAATTTAAGTGTAACCCTTGAAGCTGGCTTCCCCTATCCCGGGTCTGTCTAGTCCTCGGTCTCCCTATGAAGTCTCTGCGTTGTGTATTGTATTTTTGTGTGCGTGGGAAGACGGAGAGAAAGACCAGGCAAGGAAGCATAGGATCTGGGTGGAGTCGTCTTTATCTCAAATCTTCACCTTTAGAAAAGACATGGAGTTGTCGCAAAATACAAAATATGTCACACTGTAACACTTTATATTTTAAAACACAATCAACTTCTCTCATCGTGACCAGTAATATACCCAGCAGGTAACGTGTGTGTGTGTGTGTGTGTGTGTGTGTGTGTGTGTGTGTGTGTGTGTGTGTGTGTGTGTGTGTGTGTGTGTGTGTGTGTGTGTGTGTGTGTGTGTGTGTGTGTGTGCGCGCGTGTGTGCGTGCGTGCGTGCGTGCGTGCGTGCGTGCGTGCGTGCGTGCGTGCGTGTAAACATAAACGACTGAGTGAGTGGATAATCATATGAAAAGAGCCAAAAGATGTCCTAGCATAACATGCTTCTGGGCTACCACACACACTGGCATAAAAACATAACAAAATCAACAGTCTCTTCACAATTTACAAAACCCCCACCTTAATAAAACTCTTAGCCATCATATTTTGTGAATAAATCGGCTAAATAGTGCAAAACAATAACTTTTTTTCATCTTTTAACTGGGGAGCCTGGTCCCTTCCTGCTTACCTTTAGAAAAGACATGGAGTTGTGACCTAAGATGGCCACAACCAACAAAGAAGAACATTCACAGACAACAGTGAACAGACCACGAAGTGGCGCCCCCTGGAGGCTTCCCTAACAACTGTCCCAACCTTTTGAAATAACCTCTGCAGACTCCCCACATCAGTTCACCTCCTTACACACACCCCTTCTTTCTATGATGGCGTCTCAGCCATTAGATACACAAGCCCTCCCTCTTCCCGTGTCAACACGATACCTAGTGTTTGTGATATGAGAGGTGAAGTGCAATGGTGCAATGTATCATGCTCAGTGTTTAACAGCAGCCATCTTCTTTTCTTTAGCCGCCAGCCACAGTCTTCGTCCTATTTCAATCTTTTGCTTATCAGAGACAGGTTTCACAGCTACCGAATGGTAGGACAACTTCTTGGGAGGACATCTGTGTCTCGGCGGATTTCTCCTGCTCTGCACAAGCTCTTTGGACATCACCCTCAGGTTACCGGGCCCCCTTGGTCCATGTCAAGTTTCTAACATCTGTCCTTGACCCTTGTACTCCCCTTTATCCGGTTCGCTTTGATCCCCTCCATCCTGTATCTCCTTAGGCTGAGTTTTACTTGCAGCATATCCAAGGTCCTGCAGCTGAACATCTTCGATCGCATCTTCAACACTGCAATCTATATTCACTGCTCGCTCCCTCATCCCACACCACTCCTGTTGGGGCTCCAAGGGGATGAACATGCATTGGGTCAACAGATTCTGGTGGACCACTCTCTCCTTGTCCCCCTCTTCGGTCCGGACCACGTACACAGGAAGTTCCGGCTTCTTTATGACAATGTAAGGCTGGCGCTCCCACCTATCTCCCAGCTTCTGCCGACCTTCAATGTAACAAATTTTGACAAGCACCCTGTCCCCGAGCTCAAATTCCTGAGGCTTCGCC
This sequence comes from Entelurus aequoreus, assembly GCF_033978785.1. NCBI lineage: Eukaryota > Metazoa > Chordata > Actinopteri > Syngnathiformes > Syngnathidae > Entelurus > Entelurus aequoreus. The sequence continues at coordinate 36,340,967 of NC_084741.1, forward strand.
TTGCGATCATATTGTTTTTTCTGCTGTTCTTTGGCGTGCCTGGACATCTTGTTGGCCTTATCATAAGCATTTCTCAGGCAGTCCATAAGGGCTTGCACGTATTCACTGTATTCACATGGCTCGTTGTTCTCGGGCAGCCCTAAGACAAGGTCAATGGGCAGTCTGGGATGTCTGCCATACATTAAAAAGTATGGTGTGTAACCCGTCGAGTCATGGCGTGTACAGTTATAGGCATGCGTCATAGCGTCCACATGTTCATGCCAGCGGGGCTTCTCTTGAGGATTCAGTGTTTCCAACATATCCATCAAGGTCCTGTTAAATCTTTCGGTGGTTCCGTTTCCCTGTGGATGATATGGGCTTGTGTGCGACTTGGTGATACCAGTGATCCTGCACAGCTCCTTCACAACAGTGCTCTCAAAGTTTCGACCTTGATCAGCGTGAAGTCTAGCCGGGAACCCAAAACGGCAGAGGAAGTTCCTCCACAGCACCTTTGCCACTGTGCGTGCCTTCTGATCCTTGTGCGAAACGAGAGAAGTGATCCGTTACAACCAGCAGATTCTCGATCCCACCCCTGGACCTCTCCAATGTCAGAAAGTCTATACAGACCAATTCCATCGGTGCACTGGTGTGGATACTGACGAGGGGGGCTCTAAGACCTGCTGTGGGAGTCTTCCTGAGACAGCACCTCTCGCACTGTTCACACCATGCTTTGATATCCTGGAACATCTTGGGCCAGTAAAAACGCTCCCTCATCAGTGCAAATGTGCGGTCCAACCCCAAATGGCCTGAATCATCATGGAGGGCCGTCTTAGCATACCTCTGTAGCTCCATGGGCAGCACCAACTGCTCAATTTACCCTCTTTGTCCATCATAAACTTTGCGGTAGAGGATGCCGTCCTTGACCACTAACCTCTTCCATTCCTTCAGGAGAATGCCCACCGGTGCCCCTCCTTCCACACTATCGCTCCTCTTAGGTTTGGTGTCCAGAGACCGATAGTGCAGCACTGGTCCAACCACAGGGTCATCTCTTTGGCCAATCCTAACTTGCTGCTTTGTCATTGCAGGCAGTGAGTCTGTCCCAATACCATCATAGGACTCAGTTAGCGCCTCAGGATTGCCTGGCTGTGGTCCTTGAAGATAGTCTGTCTCAACCTGTGCTGTGTTTTCGACTACCTCATCTGAACTCAGAGACTTCCTCTCACTGTTCCTGGACCTAACCCGCTGTGGACATGTCTGCAAGGCTTGTGCGACCTCCCGACTGGATAGTCTGGACAAAGCATCGGCGTTGGCATTGCATTTTCCTTGACGGTATTGAATATCGAAGTCCAGCATTGACAGGTGGGACACCCAGCGCTGACCAGTCGCGTCCAATTTTGCCGTGGTCATCACATATTTCAGTGGATTGTTATCGGTGATGACAGAGAATTTGTGCCCATACAGGTGGTCATAAAACTTTTCTGTTCCCGCCCACTTGAGAGCTAAAAACTCTAACTTGTGGGCCGGGTAACGCGTTTCAGATGGATGCAACCCTCTACTGGCATATGCAAGGACGCGCTCCTTCCCATCTTGAATCTGAGCAAGAACGGCACCCAGACCTTCCCCGGACGCATCAGTCTGCAACAAGAATGGTAGGTTGTAGTCTGGGTAGGCGAGGACTGCGGCGGTGGTAAGTCTCTGTTTCAGACCTTGGAATGCAGCCTCGCAATCTTCCGTCCAATGGAACTGGGGAGGTGGGTCAAAGAAAGTCTTGGCCCCCCTTTTCTTCTTTCTTGGGTCTCCCGAAGTGAGACGATATAGAGGCGCCACCAGCTTTGCATAGCCTCCCACAAACCGCCTGTAGTAGCCTGTGAAGCCCAGGAACTGCTGTACCTCTTTGCGGTTAGTGGGGCGTTTCCAGTCAGTCACTGTATTTATCTTCTCCGGGTCAGTCCTGATACCCTCGGCTGACACCAGGTGCCCTAGGTACTGAACCTCCTTCTTCATCAAATGGCATTTGGAGGGCTTCAGCTTCAGCCCGTGTTCCCGTAGCCGATTGAACACCACTTGAAGCCTCTCCAGGTGTTCGTCAAAGGTTTTTGCAAAGACAATGATGTCGTCAAGGTAGATGAGCAGGTTGACGTAGTTTAGGTCTCCAAAACAACAGGTCATCAATCTCTGAAAAGTTGATGGGGCATTTTGTAACCCAAATGGCATTCTGTTAGCCTCGTACAGCCCCATGGGTGTGCTGAAAGCTGTTTTGTGCTTATCTTGCTCTGCTACTTCAACCTGCCAGTACCCAGAGGTGAGGTCGAGGGTGGAGAAATACTTTGACTGCCCCAATGCTTCCAGTGCATCCTCTATCCTTGGCAATGGAAAAGCATCCCTCGTGCTGCACAGATTCAGCTTCCTGTAGTCCACGCATATTCTCAGGGATCCATCCTTCTTAATTACCACCACCATCTGGGAAGCATAAGGGCTCTTGCTTGGACGAATACGCCAGCCTCTTCCATCTCCGTGAGAGCCTTCTTGACGCCCTCCCACTGGGCGGGTGGTATTTTACGGTACGGGAGCCGAAATGGTTTTGGGTCTACCAGGGGTATTTCATGCTGGACAGTTGTTGTGTGTCCATAATCCAATGAGTGCTGGGAGAAGACATCACTGTTCTTCCCTACAAGCTCTTTGAGCCTAGAATGCTGCCCCTCATCATCTATGGCGGCACCACTCAAATCTACACAACATGATGCAAGGCCTTTATTACTGCTCACCCCTTGCTCATGCATTTGACATACACCAGTGCCAGGCACTCCCATCTTGCTGTTTTGACCCCTCCCCTGGCCCCTTTCCACTGTTTGCAGTACTTCCTGAATCAGAAAGACCTCTGCCAGCTGAGTGCTGGACCTAATAACAACTGTTCGTTCAGACAGGTTCATCACTCGGACCGGAACCTGCTGCTTGGTCACATTAGCCACGACTCTACCAACAACGAGGCCCACTGGAAGCTTCAGAGAGGGCTTGGCTTCAATGAGGGCAGTATATGACTGTTCCTTGGGTCCCTTCATTACCTTGCACTTCACAACAGTCTCACTGCCTGCAGGCACCAATACTTTCTCTCCATAATACCGAACAGGGCCCACTCTGCCATCTAGACCACCAGTCCCCGTTTGTTCCATCTCCAGTAATGCAGAATGCCATTCTGGATGGGTATCTTTGATGCATTGGAGGAACTGCAGCCCATAAGTGTCTTGAAGGTGTTGTCTCGAGGCTCGTATGACATTTGTCCCCACCAGCAAAGGAACCATGGACCTGTACTCTGTTTCAGGGACAACAAAGGCTGGTACACTGGCATATTCTTTTCCAAAAACCTTCAGTCGGACAAGCAGCACACCATGGTGAGGGACATCCTGGCCACCTGCCCCTTCCACTGGAATGTTGGAAGGCTGCAGCTTCTGCTGGCACAATTCAGGGTGCCTACGCCAAAACTCATAGGTAATGCTGGTTATTTGTGATCCAGAGTCAATTAAAGTCCTACATATTTCACCATTGACCTCCACATCCCCCTCATTCCTGGGGCCCACCAGGGGTGTTCTCTTCTCCTTTTCCTCGCCTTGGGGACCTAAGTGTTTGCCCATGGTTTCCCCTTCTACCACAGGCTTTATGCGTTTAAAGAACATCCGGCCTGCGTCGTGCCGTGTTGTGCTGTCTCCTCTGGGGAGACAGCCTGAGGATGCGGTGGGTTTGTGTTCGGGTTATTATTAGGCATTAGAGTTCTACATACTCTGGCCATATGTCCGGCCTTCCCACAACGATAGCACACCAACATGGTAGCTTCCCTGTAATTCCTCACTGCTGACAGTGGTCTGGTTGGAGCAGGGGTTTGTAAGGAAACTAGTTTTGATTCTAGCTGTGCAAGCTTTTTGACCTGCTCCTCTTGGTTCAGAGTTAGCTTCTCTATCAGCATAGTCAGTGTGGACAGCTCGGAGGAGGGTTTCACTGCATCAGCCATCTCTTTTGCCGCCCCTTGGTGTTCTCTGGCCGCCACGTGAACCTGGGTGAATGGTTTCTTTAATTTATGTTGAGGCTGAAACCTCCTTGCCAGACTTTGTAGTTCCTCTTGAAGTTCACGAAAACTCAGGAGCCTAGGCTTCAAGGGGGAAATCCTGAGGTACACCCCTTCATCATTTAACCCCCTCAGGAACTGACGTGTGAGTTTGGCATCACGGTCTGGGTACGGTTGGCCCCCACACTGAGACTCCTCAACTGAACGGAGGGTTGCTTCTAGCGCAATAGCATAGGAGCATGCGGTTTCCTCAGGCCACTGGCTTCTCTCATAAAAGTCTGCCAAAGGATCTAGAGACCTTTGCATGTCTCCATATTCGGCTCTCAGCTCATCAAATGCTCTCTCTGGATGCTGTTCTTGGAGGGGGAGATTTAGAACCAGTCTCCTGGCCTCCCCACTCAAGTGGCGCACAATTGTTGCAAAACAGAGATGTGCTGGCAGCCCCCCCGCTTCCAGAAGATACTGCATATCCCGTATCCAGTCTTCAATGAGGACTCTACAGTCAGGGCCTCCACTGAAGATCTGCACAGTCCTCACCTGGTGTGTCTGGGTGAACCCAACAGGGGCAGGTTGCATTGTGCTATATCTGGCCTGTCCTGTGGTGGGAAACACAACTTGGGGCACATGTTGGTATGCGAGCATGGATGTCGATACGGCAGGACCTGGAGCAGGCAGGAGGGGATTTGGTGGGTTATTTGTGGCTGTTGGGCAGTGTACCAATCAGGGGACCAGGCAGCATTGTTTATCCCAGTCCTAGGGGTGTGAGTGGTGGCTTGCAATTTAGGCTCTGAAATCTGCGGGAATTCATGAGGGCGGGTCGGGACTAATGGGTAGGGACTGTTCACTTGGGGTGCATACATATTGAGAGGTTGAGCCGCATACACTCTATCATGGGGGAGGTGTGGCTCGGTTAGTGGGGCGCACCTGACATCCTGTCCTGGGGTTTGGCTAATTGGGACGGGCAAGTGGGCAGCAGCACCATGGGCTATGGAGACGGAGTCTAGCCATGTAATTGGGGCAACATCATAAAGGTTGGATATGGGGGTACTTGTGGAGACTTGTGGGACTGACACAGAGGCCGGAGTGTATATTCCATCAGGGAGGTGCTTAGTCTGGAGTGGTGGGACATACCTGGCGCTCTGTGTTTGTGGTATGGGGGGTGGAGCATGGCTAGTGGCCATCTGATCCGGTATCGCCATTGTGGGACTTTGAAAAAGGGGTGGGCGACATGGTACTGTAGCTGTTGGAGTCTGAAATGATCCTGGGACCTCATATCTATTATATATTGGGCTGAGTATGGGGGGTGACAGGGTTGGCACAGTTTTGACTTGATGGGGCTCCGTTTTGGGCCTAACAGCCTGTTGGGGGTCCACGTCATGTTTACAGTGGGCCATCATGTGGACAACACACTGAGGTGACACCCCTCCATCAGGACCATGGTCCACTATGCCAGCACGTCGATTTAAAGTCTGTCTCACTGTAGAGTGAACTTGTGTCGGTGGTCGACTAGGGGTACCTACGTGGGGACTTTGCATCTTCAGAATTTAAAAGTGCTGCAGGCTTAGATAACTTGGGTGCATGTACTGAGGTAAGTATTGTGTGTGTGAGAGAGCGAGTATGTGTATGTGGTGGCAGTGGTGTTGGATTGTGATTGTGTGACTGTGTTTTGTTTTGTTTTTTTCAGAATAGGTCACAGACACCATAAAACATTCCCATAAAGCATAAATATAGAAAAAGGATGTGTTTAACACAAATGTTTTCCTTCTTTCCCCTCTTAACTCCTTCTCCTGCTCTTGTGTGGCATCCGCAGATCCGGGTCACGGCACCAGTTGTAACCCTTGAAGCTGGCTTCCCCTATCCCGGGTCTGTCTAGTCCTCGGTCTCCCTATGAAGTCTCTGCGTTGTGTATTGTATTTTTGTGTGCGTGGGAAGACGGAGAGAAAGACCAGGCAAGGAAGCATAGGATCTGGGTGGAGTCGTCTTTATCTCAAATCTTCACCTTTAAAAAAGACATGGAGTTGTTGCAAAATACAAAATATGTCACACTATAACACTTTATATTTTAAAACACAATCAACTTCTCTCATCGTGACCAGTAATATACCCAGCAAGTAACGTGTGTGTGTGTGTGTGTGTGTGTGTGTGTGTGTGTGTGTGTGTGTGTGTGTGTGTGTGTGTGTGTGTGTGTGTGTGTGTGTGTGTGTGTGTGTGTGTTTGTGTGTGTGCGCGTGCGTGCGTGCGTGCGCGCAGACATAAACGACTGAGTGAGTGGATAATCATATGAAAAGAGCCAAAACATGTCCTAGCATAACATGCTTCTGGGCTACCACACACACTGGCATAAAAACATAACAAAATCAACAGTCTCTTCACAATTTACAAAACCCACCCCTTAATATAACTCTTAGCCATCATATTTTGTAAATAAATCGGCTTAATAGTGCAAAACAATAACTTTCTTTCATCTTTTAACTGGGGAGCCTGGTCCCTTCCTGCTTACCTTTAGAAAAGACATGGAGTTGTGACCTAAGATGGCCACAACCAACAAAGAAGAACATTCACAGACAACAGTGAACAGACCACGAAGTGGCGCCCCCTGGAGGCTTCCCTAACAACTGTCTCAACCTTTTGAAAGAACCTCTGCAGACTCCCCACATCAGTTCACCTCCTTACATAAGTAAGATTAAATATCTCAAATAAGGGTGATATTTGCTTATTTTCTGTCTGATAAGATAATTATTCTCACTAAGCAGATTTTATGTTAGAGTGTTTTACTTGTTTTAAGGGTTTTGGTCCTAAATGATCTCAGTAAGATATTACAGCTTGTTGCTGAGATTTTATGACCTATATTGAGTAAAACATGCTTGAAACTAGAATATCAACTGTTGCAAAGCTGTGTCATCCACACTCACAAGTATAAAACTACTTTTTTAAAGTAATAATTTCTTACTTCTAGCATGAAAAAAAATCATGATGCTGAGCGCATATCATTATGTCAAGATAATGGCACTAGCATTTACTTAATTTAAGAATATTTTTCAACATATTGAGCAAAAAGGTCTCTTTTTTTTTTCTACCAAGAAAAGTGCACTTATTATTAGTGAGAATATACTTATTTTAAGTTATTTTTGGGTTCATTGAAGTTATCTAATTTTACTTGTTTTGGAAAGTCTTGACAAGCCGAATTTCCTTGTTCTATTGGCAGATAATTTTGCTGAGTTCAAATAAAATACCCCTAATTTTTTTTTTTTCTTGTTTTTGAACACTGACTTTTTGCAGTGCAAGAGTTCCCCCCCACACTCCACTCTCCACAGCTATGTTGTTGCTTTGACGACTATTACATCTGCTCAGGCTTTTTGTGTTTACAAGTCTCGAATATAAAAGAACTACAAAATACTTATCACATTTTCTGTACATGCCAAGCCATACATGTTGACCTCGCTATAGCACCCCCTGCGCTAACATCGTTTAACAAGCAACTAGCAGAGATTTTTGTTTTTTTAAAGCCGCCCCATTATCCGGCCGGCGTTTAAATGCGTCTGTGATTGATATTAATGACAGGTCACATTCCACGGGTGCCTGTGTCATACCTTGGGTCGTTACAATCTGATTAAAGTACTGTCCTCCTGACAGAGCCAGCAGATATCCATATCACAAGAGCGTAAAGGCCGTAATTACTTCCACGCCACGGTACGCAGCCCCGCTATAGACGATTGGGTCTCTTAAATCCCCCGTCGCATCGGCGGAGTTATAAATGGACTGTTTAGGCCTGAACACATGTGCACAGTTTAAGATAGTCTGTGCGGTATTTAGGGCTCTGGTTATGATGCTTTATTCAATCCCATAGATACACACAATGTCACTACAATTGAACTTAGGCAGTTGTAAGATCACATGAGATTTGACTTTTGTCTTTAGTTCCAGAAGGAATTTAAATACCCCATATGGACTTTTTCATGTAATAACAGGAATGTTTTTCTTGAGCACCAAACGTGAATAAAATGTATCGTCTACCTCACTTGTTTGCTTCACTTTTGAAAGAAGAAGTTCTGAAACAGTCGCTATGCATGTGTACATGCGGACCAGACAGCTTTCTTAAAAAAAAAGATAAAAAGAGGCTTCTCTACACATCTTAAAACAACTTAGTTTTTTCAGCCAATTGTAACGGTATAGTGGAGAAGGAGACAGCACGGAGACAGGGACGTCGCTTAGCTTGAAGCGTATTTATTAATACAAAGGAATGATGTGTGTAACTAATCCAAAGATGTGTGGTGAGACTATGTGAAACGATTATCTCTTGAGTGTTACCGCAAGGTGTTGGAGGTGCGTGTTGAGACAAATGCGGGAGTCCAAAAAGGGCAAGGCAGGCTCGGAGGTCCGGGGACAGGCAAGAGGTCAGGAGCTGGAGCGAGGCGTCGTTGTCCGGGGGCAGGCAAAAGGTCGAGATCCGGGAAGGCAGCAGGGAGTCCAAAGGAGATCCGGGGAGACGAGACACACAGCTCGAAACCAGGGAATGACGCGGAGCTGCAGACGTGTAGGGCTTATTGTACAGATACAAGTAGCTACGTTCTGGCACTGGAACGCAGGACACGCTGCCTTAAAAAGGGAGTGGAGTCCTCATCAGTGTCAGGTGTGTTGATTCCCGATTGAGTGCAGCCGCGCAGAGGCGCGGCCGCAGCAGGAGAGGAACGCCCGTGGGCGTGTCCAGCGGTGCGCGCAGAGGAGCGCACAGCTGAATGTGCGGCGGCAGGAGCTTGAGCCGTAACACTAATATGTTAACCTAGCACGATGTTGCTGTTAAAATGAGAGTGTAATGCAGTGCTTCTCAATTATTTTGTTATGCTCGCCCCAGGAAGAAGAAAACATCACCCTCCACTCTCTGCCACGAATATAAATAGTATTACATTAGTCTATAAAGTTGTATCCTTATTCATATTAAAGAAAACAAAGACACAATAAATATAGATCAACTTACAGAAAAGAATACCTTTAACATGTTTTTAGTCTTTAACAGAAAAGGTTGAATGTGCATCAATTTGCCTGACATTAAAGAGAAAATTAAATCCAAATTTAAACTAACATTTTTTTTATCGACATGCGCCATTTGATACTAAACAATACAATTAAACTCAATCAATATAAATATATTGATCAGCAACATACAAAACACTTTAATCTACAAAACTAGAGTGAATGCAACAAATTGTGCGGATTTTTTTTTTAATAAATGGAAATGAGCAAGTGAGGCTTAATGGCTCCAATGAGCATGTTTTGCAGTGTGCAGCTTTTCGAAGCGGCGTTTGAAGCACGATACTCTATGATACTAATAAAGCATGTTACTACTTGCATCGCACCCTCATTTGAGAAGGACAAGTGTAATGTTAGCACTGTAGTTCATAGGGCTGCGAATCTTTGGGTGTCCCCCGATTCGATTCAATATCGATTCTTGGGGTCACGATTTGATTATAAATCGATTTTTTCGATTCAACGCGATTCTCGATTCAAAAACGATACTTTTCCGATTCAAAACTCTTCATTCAAATTCTCTATTCATTCAATACATAGGATTTCAGCAGGATCTACCCCAGTCTGCTGACATGCAAGCAGAATAGTAGATTTTTGTAAAAAGCTTTTGTAATTGTAAAGGACAATGCTTTATCAACTGATTGCAATAATGTACATTTGTTTTAACTATTAAATGAACCAAAAATATGACTTATTTTATCTTTGTGAAAATATTGGACACAGTGTGTTGTCAAGCTTATGAGATGCGATGCAAGTGTAAGCCACTGTGACACTAATGTTCTTTTTTTAATTTTTATAAATGTGTAATGATAATGTCAATGAGGGATTTTTAATCACTGCTATGTTGAAATTGTAACTAATATTGATACTATTGTTGATAATATTCATTTTTATTTCACTACTTTTGGTTTGTTCTGTGTCGTGTTTGTGTCTCCTCTCAATTGCTCTGTTTATTGCTGTTCTGAGTGTTGCTGGGTCGGGTTTGGTTTTGGTATTGAATTGCATTGTTATGGTATTGCTGTGTATTGTTTTGTTGGATTGATTAATAAAAAATAAAAAATAAATTAAATTAAAAATAAAAATCGATTTTTGAAAAATGAGAATTGATACCGAATCGTACAACGTGAGAATCGCGATTTGAATTCAAATCGATTTTTTCCCACACCCCTAGTAGTTCATATAGCTATACTTGAGTGACCTCCTGTCCTACTCTTTAATGTTATGTTGTACAATGAGATGTATGGCATGTATAAGTGAGTTAAAACATATACATATAAAACATGCATATAAACATAAATATAAAAGTGGATGAAGTACACTAACGCTTTGTGGAGACACACACACACACACGTGCAGCATTAAAGATACAAACACACAAAACTCCCATATTTTTCCCTCCTTTCACAGCATTTTTAATGTTTCAATATTTTCTCGTATTATCTTCCATGAAAAAAGGCACAGTACATGTACATGAAAATTCATTATTTTCCATATTTTAAAATGCGAAAAGATATGGTTCCAACTTCCCAGTTGCCTAAATTCCAGCATCAATGCTAGAATTTGGGGAGCACACAGTCACAGTTTTGAGGAACCTATACCAGCAGGCACAAGATATTAAAACAATGTTGAGAACTTTGTTAAATTCAAACCTAACGTTTTGATTGATTGATTGATTGATTGAGAAGTTTATTGACATCTTAAAGAAGTGAATCCATGTAATGCTTTTAAAAGGCAAATGGATGGCACAAAAAGCCAAAAGTCTTGTTTCCATTGTGGTCCAAAACATGCTTCTTGACAACGTTTAATCAATGTTGGGATCTGATGTTGATTTGACTATTGAATTTGGGTCGTTTCCCAATCAATATTCTACAACACAAATACAACATTGAAACAGCATGCTTTTTGACAACAATTATTCAATGTCAGGTTGTGACGTTGATTAGAACATTGACATTTGGTAATTTCCTAACCAACAACGTGGATCCAATGTTAGACATCAATGTTGTCTCAAATTTACAAATACAACTATTTTGCAAAGTTGTTAAAAATGTCAGTTTTAAAGGACATGTATGTACAATCAACGTTGTATCAATGTCTTGTGCCTGCTGGGATGAGACTTAATAAAAAAAGTTAAAAAATGCTTTTGATACAGGACCTTTAACATATGTTACTTCAAGGCGCCATCTTACCGCAGTCTGCCTACGCTCTACTGCATTTCATTACTTCTCTGACTTTATGGCTGACAGTATTTCAAGTTGCTAATGTAAAAAGTGGCGATTATCATGATTATTGGCAAGAACGATCACATTGATTCCGCTACACGTTTATGTTGCGTGTCTTTGCATGTTCTCGTGCATGAGCTGATTTCTGCTTGGCACGTGACATCTGCGTGACAATTTTGGGGTTTCAGTTTTGTTTTTCCTCTGCTAGGGTTTCATCCTGTCTAGTGCTCTTACTTTTTATCCATTGGTTTTGTCTTGCATTTACTTTACCATTGTTGAGTGCCGTTTTCCAAACATACTTTTAATTAGTGATCAATGGTTTATCGGCCAGTGTCGCTTTCCTTGCGACACTGGTTTGCTCATCAATCAATCAAAGTTTATTTATATAGCCCTAAATCACAAGCGTCTCAAAGGGCTGCACAAGACACAACGACATCCTCGGCTCAGATCCAACACCAGGGCAAGAAAAAACTCAACCCTATAGGATACAATGAGAAACCTTGGAGGGGACCGCAGTTATGGGGACCCCGCCCCTGGGCGACCGGTGCAATGGATGTCGAGTGGATCTAGTTAATAGTGTGAGAGTCCAGTCAATAGCGGGGCCAGCAGGAGATCATCTTGAGTGGTCAGCAGCGCAGAGACGTCCCCAACTAATGCACAGATGAGTGGTCCACCTCGGGTCCCGACTTTGAACAGCTTGCGCGTCATTTGTAGTCACCTAATAACCTCTCTAAGCAGGAGAGGGGGGCTGAGCAGAAAAGAGACAGCAGATCAACTGGTCTAAAAAGGGGGTCTATTTAAAGGCTAGAGTATACAAATGAGTTTTGAGATGGGACTTAAATGCTTCTACTGAGGTAGCATCTCTAACTGTTACTGGGAGGGCATTCCATAGTATTGGAGCCCGAATAGAAAACACTCTATAGCCCACAGACTTTTTTTTGGGCTCTGGGAATCACTAATAAGCCAGAGTTTTTGAATGCAGATTTCTTGCCGGGACATATGGTACAATACAATCAGCAAAATAGGCTGGAGCTAGACTGTGTAGTATTTTATACGTAAGTAGTAAAACCTTAAAGTCTCATCTTAAGTGCACAGGAAGCCAGTGCAGGTGAGCCAGTATAGGCGTAATATGATCAAACTTTCTTGTTCTTGTCAAAAAGTCTAGCAGCCACATTTTGTACCAACTGTAATCATTACAGTAATCGAGACGAGACGTAACGAACGCATGAATAATGATCTCGGCGTCGCTGGTGGACAAAATGGAACAAATTTTAGCCACATTATGGAGACGAAAGAAGACCGTTTTGTTATGTTCATTGTGACCACTTTATTTTTTGCCTGCCTAGTCCTATCTAAAAGACTTTGCCTACCATCTCTATATCCTGGGGTCATGTCGACAGCAACCATATATGTATTCGCTTTTATGACACTGACTTTGTGGATTATTTGAGTGATTTTATTCAGCCAGGTGTGGTGGGTTTTACTAGCATGGAGATTTTTCTGGTGCTCATAAAAATCGGTGGCGCTCTCGCACAGTTCCACTCATATGGACTCAAGGTGTCTATTGCTACTTGAGAAATACTTGGCTTGGGAACATACGATATGATTTGTTTGTCTCTCGTCATTCTTGGAACCATTGAGTGTTTTTGATACACTATATTGCCAAAAGTATTTGGCCACCTGCCTTGACTCACATATGAACTTGAAGTGCCATCCCATTCCTAACCCATAAGGTTCAATATGATGTCGGTCCACCTTTTGCAGCTATTACAGCTTCAACTCTTCTGGGAAGGCTGTCAACAAGGTTGCGGAGTGTGTTGATAGGAATTTTTGACCATTCTTCCAGAAATGCATTGGTGAGGTCACACACTGACTGGCACACTGACTGGCTCTCAGTCTCCGTTCTAATTCATCCCAAAGATTCAGGTCATGACTCTGTGCAGGCCAGTCAAGTTCATCCACACCAGACTCTGTCATCCATGTCTTTATAGACCTTGCTTTGTGCACTGGTGCACAGTCCTGTTGGAAGAGGAAGGGGCCCGCTCCAAACTGTTCCCACAAGGTTGGGAGCATGGAATTGGCCAAAATGTTTTGGTATCCTGGCGCATTCAAAGTTCCTTTCACTGGAACTAAGGGGCCAAGCCCAACTCCTGAAAAACAACCCCACACCATAATTCCTTCTCCACCAAATTTCACACTCGGCACAATGCAGTCCAACATGTTCCGTTCTCCTGGCAACCTCCAAACCGAGACTCGTCCATCAGATTGCCAGATGGAAAAGCGTGATTCATCACTCCAGAGAACGCGTCTCCACTGCTCTAGAGTCCAGTGGGACGTGCTTTATACCACTGCATCCATAGCTGAGATGCAGCTGCTCGGCCATGGAAACCCATTCCATGAAGCTCTCTGCGTACTGTACGTGGGCTAATTGGTAGGTCACATGAAGTTTGGAGCTCTGTAGCAACTGACTGTGCAGAAAGTGGGCGACCACTTTGCATTATGCTTTTCAGCATCCGCTGACCCCTCTCTGTAAGTTTACGTGGCCTACCACTTTGTGGCTGAGTTGCTGTTGTTCCCAAACTCTTCCATTTTCTTATAATAAAGCCGACAGTTGACTTTGGAATATTTAGGAGCGAGGACATTTCACGACTGGATTTGTTGCACAGGTGGCATCCTATGACAGTTCCACGCTGGAAATCACTGAGCTCCTGAGAGCGGCCCATTCTTTCACAATTGTTTGTAGAAACAGTCTCCATGCCTAAGTGCTTGATTTTTATACACCTGATTCTGATCATTTGGATGGGTGGCCAAGTACTTTTGGCAATATAGTGTATTTTGGACGAGCAGTTACGAGTCCAGCACATTAAAAAAACACTCTTGTTGTGAAGGCCACAACTATTCAACTATGCATCCTTTCAGCTCTTTTACGTTTGTAGGATAGCTCTCCTTTCAATATTTAAAATTTTCTTCTGGGCACACTTGGACATTGTTGACCAGCTCAAACGCAAGTTAGGATACATTTAAAATAAAATAAATGAAGTAGCCTTGTGAAATCTAAACACCGAGGAGTACCAGCTGGCTGCTTTGTGCGTGGAGCGACGTGTAAGAGTATCATTGACAGAGCAGTGCACTGTGTGTTCACAAATATGCATGGCTGGTCAATGGTTAAAGAAGTATCTTCGCCATGGAAACTGCACACTTTGTTTAGTCGTTTGCTGAGGCTGGTTGCAGAATTCACAAAATAAACGGTATTTTAATAAAACCCTGCTGTTCTCTGTATACAGGTTTCCTCCCATATACGTTTCAACAGACCTTGTCTTGATGTCGAATAGGAGCCAGGTTTCATGTCTTGTTCTGCCTGACATGAAGCCTTTGAACTAGTAATGCAGTCTGGTGATGATGAAGCTAATCATCAATACTTTTTTGTGACCACATTAAAAATATATATGGTATTTTGAATGGGTGACCTCCAAGCAGCAACAACCAGTTTAAAATTGGCTTGGCGTGATTAGCCATCACCTGGGCATGCGCATGAAATGTTGGACCACGAAAGAACCATAAAGTTTATTAGGAACCACATGAAGTTCATTGTTAGGATTACTTGAGCAGCGTCGGACTTCACCTCGACAGGCACGCCGTGTTCTTTGTTAGTGTGCCCAGTTTTCATTTAATTGGGGAGTGGGTGGGCCTTTCTTGTATTCCGTGCATGTTTGTTTGATTTGATAATGAGCACGCTGCTCTGCATTGCCTCAGGTGCAGTAAAGGGATACCGTTGCCGCAGTGAAGCCGACAGAAAGCAGACATTCGTGACTAAAGGCTTCTGGATCGAGTTCCTTTTTGCAGTCTCATGATGACAGATGTTGCTCCTGTCTCACATCTGCTCAAAGCTCGCTGCAATATTTGCTAAATAGCGGCGGTAGGAGGATGTCCCCTGCTGTGTAATCTGCTTGTGTGCCGTCTCCCGCTGCCTGCAGCAGGAAAGATGTCAGCGTATCTGACAGACTTGAATGCATCCAGTATTAATGAGTCTTTTCTTCTACTGTCAGGCCTACTGCTGTTTGAGTGTCACTAACAGTCAACTGCTTGGTGCGGCGCCAGTTGGAACACTCTCACTGCCAATCGTGTAGGAAGCATAAAGGCCTGTTTGTCGCAGCTGAATTGCTGATGGTGGCAACTGTATAACTGTAAGTGATTGCAATGTCTTACAGGCCACTTTGATTGACACTGGATATCTAAGTTAAAGAAGGAAAAAGCAACTCAAAGGCACCTCCAGTTAATAAATCAATGACATGAACGTTAACTGTAAATGGACTCGATGATTTAGCCGTTATCCTTGAATTGCCATGTTGGTGGTTTTTTTTTTTTTTTCGGTTCATGCTTTCAAACAGCGTACAAGAGGGTTGACTCTGCATCACTCTCATCAGCTGAGCATGTTTATTTCGGAGCAGAAATAAATGAACGGAGTGGACCTTCTTGTTCGTTATTGACAATCTTTATCTTAGAAGCACAATTAGGAGGAAAACAAATGGTTGATTGACACCTCCGTCTTCCTGGACGCATTCTCAGTCATTCGCGCGGACTGGACATTGGCCGAGAGCTAGCGGGCAGCCGAGGACGGAGTTGGTTGCTTTGTTGGGTCTGTTCCTGACTCTGCCCGTGCTGCCCGCCAGCAGACTATGGCGTGGAGCACTGCATGTACAGAACAGGCCACAAGTTTGGACACACCTTCTCCTCATTCAATGCGTTTTCTTTATTTTCATGACTATTTACATTGTAGATTGTCACTGAAGGCATCAAAACTATGAATGAACACATGTGGAGTTATGTATTCAACAAAAAAAGGTTAAATAACTGACAACATGTTTCATATTCTAGTTTCTTCAAAATAGCCACCCTTTGCTCTGATTACTGCTTTGCACACTCTTGGCATTCTCTCGATGAGCTTCAAGCACACCTGTGACGTGAAAAACATTGCACTTGTTGTATTGGTTTTGTTATTCTCCTGATGTAGGTATGATTATCACCTCTTTGTTTTTGCGTTAGGTTTTATTTTGGAGTTTTATATTTATACCCTTTTCCTTGTGTTTCACGCATTCCTATCCTATTTTTTGAAGTTTGTGTCTTCTTCTCTTATGGTTTTGACCTGTTGATAGAATGTCCTCATGACTGATTGTTTTTTGCTGTAAAATGATCGGAGGAAAAGAGTAAATATTGGTCGGTGTGTGTCAGTTTTACCATCTTTAACACTAGAAGTCCCAGCATTTTTCTGTCTACCTAGAAGACCCAGAGAGGGGTCATTTGGCCCGACGCTTTTCCCGAATACACTAATCACTCATTTTGTTATGGTAATGAGGCTGTTAGGGGCAGTTTGTCTAGGTAGACAGAAAAATTATACATGTGGGAAATGCCGAAAGGAGCAATGGCAGTGCCAGGATTGTGAGTGACTGCTCAAATGTATGTCAGTCACGTTTACATGGACATGGTTTTTCATTCTTTGTAAATATGCTTTTTTCTTTGTAAATTTTTTTTTTTAAACTATTTTTGGCACACAAAAATAACAATTGCTTCTGCAACAACCCTCCACACCAAAACTGGGAAAACAGTTGCTTTTTCATTCTTTGTAAATATGTTTTGTTTTGTATTTTTTTTAACAATAAATGTCAGAGTGTTGATCCCTTCATTCTGTTGATCCTTGCAAAAACACACACAACCTACCTCAGAACTAAAGCTTGAGCTGTAAGGTCCCCTCCCCCACACAGGCTCAAGTGGCCCCCTGCCGTGTGCCACTAACAGCCACATTTTCATAACAAAAGGAGTGTCCACAGGGGGGACTAGGGGTCAAATGACCCTCTTGTGTGTTTTCTAGGTAAAAGTGTCAATTGACCCTTCTCTGGGACTTCGCGTGTTAATGCACAAAATGTGTCAAAGTGGCCCTCCACTTTGGTTTGAATTTATTTCCCGTACTGTACCAGAAATTAAACCAAGACTATTAATTAGGGGTGTGGGAAAAAATCGATTCGAATTCGAATCGCGATTCTCACGTTGTGCGATTCAGAATCGATTCTCATTTTTTTTTAATTATTTTTTTTATTTGTAATTTTTTTTTTTTTAATTAATCAATCCAACAAAACAATACACAGCAATACCATAACAATGCAATCCAATTCCAAAACCAAACCCGAACCAGCAACACTCAGAACTGCAATAAACAGAGCAATTGAGAGGAGACACAAACACGACACAGAACAAACCAAAAGTAGTGAAACAAAAATGAATATTATCAACAACAGTATCAATATTAGTTACAATTTCAACATAGCAGGGATTAAAAATCCCTCATTGACATTATCATTAGACATGTATTTAAAAAAAAAAAGAACAATAGTGTCACAGTGGCTTACACTTGCATCGCATCTCATAAGCTTGACAACACACTGTGTCCAATATTTTCACAAAGTTAAAATAAGTCATAATTTTTTTTCATTTAATAGTTAAAAACAAATTTACATTATTGCAATCAGTTGATAAAACAATGTCCTTTACAATTATAAAAGCTTTTTACAAAAATCTACTACTCTGCTTGCATGTCAACAGACTGGGGTAGATCCTGCTGAAATCCTATGTATTGAATGAATAGAGAATCGTTTTGAATCGGGGAAAAAAATCGTATTTGAATCGAGAATCGTGTTGAATTGAAAAAAAAATCTATTTATAATCGAATCGTGACCCCAAGAATCGATATTGAATCGAATCGTGGGACACCCAAAGATTCACAGACCTACTATTAATGCTTATTTTGCCAGTATGGTTGTGAAATGCGTATTCATTTTTTTATTAATTAGACTCTCTAAAAATATTAAATTTGACTTGTTGAAACCTGGAGAAAAAGTTGTATCGGGACATCCCTAGTTATTACACTACTTCACCACTCTAGTTGTTTGTAGCACACACTATTGTATTGTTTTTATACAATATTCAAAGTTGGATTTTCTTATTCGAAAGTATTTTACATGGTAAAAAGATGGTGTTTTTGCGGGCCAATAATTGAATTCCAATTTAATTCAATGGGGGACATTGATTTGAGAAACAAGTATTTTGAGTTATAGGTTTGCAACCAAACCAATTAAACTCATAAAGACAAGTGCCAATAATTAGTTTTCAACTCAACGCTGCTATCCAGCTCGCAGGCCACGTTAGGCACTGAAGGATTTAAGGAGATAAGTCGTGAACGTAGGGAGGGTGTCTATGAGTGTACTAAGGATGTAACGATAAACGGTATTAATGGTAAACCACAATAAAACTCTCGATTAGTTCGTAGTATCGTTACAAATTTAAATGATAGGAAAAAAAAGTATTGTTAACTGCACTTTGATAAACTGATTGACAGGCTAGCACTACAGTAGATTCCTAGCCAGCTTAAATGCTAATATGAATACAAGAGACATTAACCTATTTCCCTAATAAGAAACATATCTAAACTTGTATAAATGTATTGCTGTCCGAGCAAGTAATATATTCAATTGTACACATTAAACCTACAGGCTCCATCTATACTTGGAGGAATATGACACGAACAGAGGTGTCTACAACAGGAAGTGAACTCACATCATGTCACAGAGTAAACCAGTATTGTTTACTTTTATCATTAAAAAAAACATTCTAAAACTTCTACAAGTTAAAACAAAAGAATATAAACACTTTTAAAAACTTAAATGAAAAAATTAAATGGTTCTTAAGAGGCCAGAACAATATTTAATGTTTCTTTTACCAAGAAATTAAATTTTTTGTCTACTTATGTTAATAATTTATTTGAATAAAACTTAAATCAAAAGATTTGTGTGTGTATCAGTACTTTTTGAACACAATAAACAATACAGCTAAACTCAGACACAATTTAAATCATTGTCATCAGCCCACAGAAGCAAAGAGAAACTATTATTAGTCACCTTGAGAGCCTCTCCCTGAAACCTAATAATCTTGTTAGAAAGCTAGAGGTAATAATGGACTCAGACTTAAACTTTAACAGCCACATTAAGTCAATAATACCAGCAGCTTTTTACCACCCGAAAAACTGCCAAAATTAGGAGGACAAAATGATGTTCACTAAGTACTCCCATCAGTGAAGCATACACACAGACATTTTAAACAGTGGGCTTTCTAACAATTGGGAAGGTTTGTGTCATGTTTGTCCTCAAACAAAAAACATACTAAAACAAAAAAAATATTTTCCCACCATCATTTTCCATTTTCAATCCTTTTTTAGAAATGCCTCAGTGACCCACTAGGGCAGCACCAAAGAGCCACATGCGGCTCGAGAGCCGCGGGTTGCTGACCCCCGGTCTAGAGTGTCATGTGTCGATGTAACAATAAAAGAAGGGATCCAGTTGTCGTCAAAATGACCTGTTCTATTCACAACATTACAGCTACTCCAAGTGCTAACTGCTAACCACAGACACATACACAGAATGTCGTAACGAGGAGATTGGTTGCAACACGCACATAATCACAACATTAAAGGCACGGAACAGCTCCATTTTAAAAAGAGAGGTAAAACAAAAGTAGTGAACAGAAGGAAAAACAGATAAACAAATACCGTGATAACGTCGGATAAGCAGAAACGCACAAATCCATTATTGTTTACAGGGAAAGTCACTACTTTTTCAGCATCTGCAGTGAGCAAACTTGTCCAAAAGATTGCGGCATAGCACAAACAATAACACACCTTTCCGTTTATGTTAGGTTATGCGCATGTCAAAGTAAAGTATTCCGATTTAAGGTGTAATGCATGAAAATGCACGTAATATCAAGATTTTTTTTCAGGGTTCATGTACATAGTAACATTCTAATCCAAATGATGACCAGATGAAATAAATGTTGTCCATGTACACGTGGCTACTGTTGGCAATGTTGAAGTTCAGGTTGAAAATACGTGTATTCAATTGTGCATATGACAGTTGAAACTATTTTATCCACACCTTTTGATTTTAATTTAATTCATGATTGTTTATGATGATTTTAAGTTGAGTTAGGATTATTTTTTATCATTTTTATGTTTTTAGTTTTGCCTTCTCGTGATTTTCTGTAAAGCACTTTTAAATGTTCTTGTATGCAAATTGTGACGTGTAAATAAACCTGCCTTGCATTTCCTTACAACAATAATTATAACAATTTTGGTAACATTAACCGTAATATGAAATGTTCTATATTGTTACATCCCTTACTTGCGTACAATCCTCTCCCAACGCTGCTCCCAAACTTGGTATGCATACCCTTTCATCTCCAAAAAGAAGTGAGCGTTTTCTTCTTCTTATAGTTTTATGGCCGGGCACAAAGGTGTATTACCGCCACCTGTATTGGAGTGTGAACTAGAATTCCCTGCCTTCTCCATCCATCACATACTACAACTTGCCATACTAAATTATATTCCATAAACCTGTCTCTTCTGCAAACTTCACTAAAACTGTCACTGCCATCCATTGTCAAACTTACGCTAATGTTAGCACTGCTCTAAGCTACATGCTGGCCTTGATGATTTATTTCTTTAATTCAATGAATAATATCCACTTCCTATTGGTACAGTCCTTCACATTCACTTCTTTTGGAGCCATCGATAGTGAAACTAAATTATGTCAGCCATCTAATTCTAGCTAATGCTAGCGAGTGAGACGGCACAAGTTTTGGTCAAATCTTGCATGGTTCACTGACATTCGCTGAACGGATACTTAAAAAAATAAAAATAAAAAAACTATTCAAGAGGGGCACAACGTATATGGGAGTAAATGTCAAGAACAGCATGGATGTCGGAAATCACTGAAGGGGGAAGGAAGTTGCACATTAGCAGTCTCTGTATGATGTCATATTTGTTAAACAGGCGCATCATAAATTCTGGCCTTATTCCTTTGAAACGCCAACTTTTTAGCATGCAGCTCCATACATAAATCAAAGAGCAGGCTTGTCGGTGAAGCAGTGAATAGCACAGGGCTGCATTGTTGCCATCTTTGTCTCAGATTGTCACTCAGACATTGTAAGTTGTTGACAGGATGGCAATGGGGTCTTTGCATGTTACCATTAATGCGGAGGGTGGAGTTGACCCGTGGGCCGCTCCCATCTTTCATTTTCACCCATGGCGACCTTTTCCTTGTTGTGCTGTCTGCCCTGTTCACTTTTGTTTTCCAGAAGCTGAAAACACAAGGTTTGTGTGCACTTGGTTTTTATTAAAGCTGTTTC